>NC_057810.1:301548580-301576275 GCF_018294505.1 Triticum aestivum | reverse complement strand
GTCGACATGAGGGAGGGGGGCTGCTAGCTACTTTGCACTTTGCTAGGTGAGCGTCGGTTGGGGGGGCATGCATTCATAGCTTAGGATTCCCTTCATGCTGACACGAGGGGGGTGGGGGAGCAATACCGTGCACTTTGTGAGATAGCTGCGACATCGAAGTTGCATTTGGTATTTGAAAATCAAACCACCCTTTTCATACATATAAATTTGGTCCACGGGCAAGTGTGTTCATGTTCTGACCCTCTCCTACGTCATTTTTTGCCAAATTTATGAACATTAGACAAGTCGGATGATGCAACAGATACGGTTCACTCAAACTAACCGTGTGCCACGCCGGTGCCCCTGTCACGCACACATCCGCACAGTACATTGTGCTCCACGAGGCTCCCCCTCTCAAAAATATCTGCCCGCCTTGAGGAGAGTTTTTCTGTTTCATAACACACAGTTGTTATCTCCGGACCGTGTGCGTTGTTTCTTCTTCCCAATCCCACCTGCATCCCTAGAAAATATCTGCCCACTTCGAGGAGGGTTTTTCTATTTCATAACACACGGTTCTTATCTCCGGACCGTCTGCGATGTTTCTTGTTCCCAATCCCGCCTGCCCTTGGAAAAAAATTGCCTGCCTCGAGGGTTTTTCTATTTCATAACACACGATTGTTATCGTCGGACCTTGTGCGATGCACCATCATCAAAATTTTCAATAGCCCCGGCATTTCACTCCCGAATTTGAATCCCGCGTAGTAGAATTTTTAGTACCCGCGTCATTTCCTCAAACACACCTCGCCCCTCCCCCCACACACACCAAAACCTTCTCGGGCATGCGCGCCCACACACACACACACCCTCCCTTGCTCGAAACCCTAGCAAGGTCCCCACCGCCGCAGCCGCCACCGCGAGAGCTCCATTGTCAACATCTGCCGGTTTGCCCGTGCAGCTTACCCACCGATCTCCATACCAAGGCCGCCCTGAGTTTCTTAGATGATGCCTGCCAAATGCCCCCTTTCCCATACATCCCCATCTCCCACTCCAGAGCGTCGCAGCTTAAGCCCGGCTACGCTTCCCGTGGAGCTCGAGGAGTGACTGGCCCAAAAGAGGTGTATCATGGTCTTTTCGCCCGACCTCGCCAAAGAAGCTGACGACCATTACTGGCGTCAGGAACTCAAGCAGCAGTCTAGAGTATGCGGGCATGTTGATAAGAATGATGATGATGTTGATAATGATGAAGAGAATGATAACGTTGTCTCCTTAAAAATTAAGGGGGAAATGATTTTTAGAGCTCTTCATAAGAATAAAATTGCTTATTCCAACTTCATGGAAATCATGTCTATCGCCATTGAGCCCAAGGAATACATTGAGGAGTTGGAATCTCATCTCGAGGAGCATGAGTTCACCATTGATAAAATGGAAGGTCATGAGTGTATTAGGCTAACGAGATTGCAGACCTCTCTCAAGCTCTTGACCTTGAACAAACCATCAAGGAATCTCTTAAGGAGACTTTTGCTCTAGAACTATATAGAATAAAGGAATCCCATTATAGAGCCCTTAGGTGGACAATTATTTCAAAACTAAAACCGATAAGCTTGAAGTTGCACATGTCAAACTCCTCGAGGACTTTGTGCACCTCAAAAATGGCTCAAGGGTCATTAAAAGTGGGCTCGTCGGACTCACTGAGTCTCTTGCACAACCTAAAGCTTCATATTTAAAGGAGCTTTCAAGTTGCCTTCTCCTCTTGTTATTAATGATGATGCTTGTGCTACTAACTCAATTTCTTGTGAAACATCCATTTCGAACAAGAATGTTGAGCTAAGGGCTCAACTTCAGTTGCTATCTAGCAATTGTGGGAAATTGGAAGAAAGTCATGTAAAGCTCACAAGCTCTCATGATGGACTTGTAGTATCCCATAATGTGCTGAAGATAGCTCATGAGTCTATGATTACTGAAGTAATATGTAACATTAGAAAATTCTAAATTTTGGACTGTTATACTCCCTCCGTCCCAAAACAAGCGACTCGACTTTGTACTAATTTTGTACGTTAGTACGAAGTTGAGTTATTTGCTTTGGGATGGAGGGAGTATTAAATAAATAATTTTGAATTGTCTATTTAATTGTTTTGTGATTGATTGTGTGAAATTGAGTGAAATTTGAAACCTTTTGAAAGTTGAATGAGAGGGAATAAAAGGACTTTCCCAAACTTTCATTCTTGCATTTGATCTTCGTGAGTTCAAATTCATTTCATCCCAAAACCCAAGAGTGAAGATAATATGACTTCTTCCTTTAAAGAAATGAAAAGGGATTTTAAAATGATTACTAACTAAATCACTTTCGAAATGGCACTAGAGCCACTATTGGAAATACTCCATATGGGTTTCAAAATCTTTTCCAATTATATTTCAAAATAAATAAAGGTATAAGCTAATAGGACTTCTTCAAATATTGGAAATAAATATGGAAAATGAATTATGGACCCAATCCAAAATGGTTTGAAAAATATTTGAATCCAATTTAAAAAAAACCTCCATTCCCTTATACAAGGCCACTATGAAAAATACATTTTGCATCTATACAAGGCCATACATAGAAATCAAGGCAAAACTTAATGATGTTTGCTCGTACTAGCAACTTATTTAATACTTGCATGCATGTAGCCATAATGACACTTAGCTACTTCCTTCCCATTCCTTCCTTGCATGCAAGCGATGTATTAATAATCCCGGATAACAAAAAGAAAGTTGGTTTAAAGTAGTCATTAAATTTTACCTTGATACCTATAATCTGAGTTTGTGGCCTTGTATAAGGGAATGGAGGGAGTATCCATTTTGGATTTAATTGAATATTCACTACTACATAATGGTCCAAACGCGACAGTACAATTAGAGACCCTTCGTCGAAACTGTGTGCAATGCATTAATCACAAACGATGATGTAAATTAATCATAAAAAATGATACGGAACGTTTGTGATGGAGGAGGCATCAAACACGATTCAGACTGTAGTTGTGTGCATAGTTGTGTGCACGATGCGCATCATACAGTTAATCCATTCAAACGGTTTGAGCGATATTTGGCATACAGTTCACTATGATGAACTGTTTGCGATCAGGGAATGCAATAGAAACAATCAGCGAGGTCAAGGTGTGTGCGATATGCGGTATACAGTTCAATCGGATGAACTATTTTTGATTAGGCAACACAACAAAAAGGGTTCAACTTAACAATATGTGTGTGACATGTGGTATACAGTTCTTATACGTCTCCAACATATCTCCAATTTTTTATTGTTCCATGTTGTTATATTATCAATCTTGGGTGTTTTATATACATTTACTAGCAACTTTATATCATTTTTTGGGAGTAACCTATTGACATAGTTCCTAGTGATAGTTGCTATCTTTTTCTTGTTTTTTACTTCGCAGCATATCAATACCAAACGAAGTCCAATTCCCATGAAACTTTTTGGAGATTTTTTCTGGTGATAAGAGACCCTGGAAGCCTCTGGAGCAAACGAGAGGAGTCTCGTGGGCCCACTAGACACCAGGGCGCGTCAAGGGCCTCTGGTGCGCCCTGATGGGTAGTGGGGCCACGGGAAGCTTCTTGACCTACCTCCGCCTCTATAAATACTCTAAAATCCACAAAACCATAGGGGAGACAAAGAAATACTTTTTCCACCGCCGCAAGTTCCTGAACCACGAGATCCAATCTAGAGGCCTTTTTCGGCACTCTGTCGGAGGAGGCAACAATCACGGAGAGGTTCTTCATCATCCTTGTTGCCCCTCCGATGATGCGTGAAGTTTACCACAGACCTATTGGTCTGTAGTTAGTGGCTAGATGGATTCTTCCCTCTTTTTGATCTGCAATACAATGTTCTCCTCAATGTTCTTGGAGATCTATTTGATGTAACTCTTTTTTGCGGTGTGTTTGTTGGGATCCGACAAATTGTGAGTTTACGAACAGTTCTATCCATGAATATAACTTGAGTCTTTTCTGAACTCTTTTATGAACAATTGTTATAGCCTCGTATTTCTTCTCCGATTTATTGGTTTGGTTTGGCCAACTAGATTGATTTATCTTGCCATGGGGAGAGGTGCTTTGTGAAGGGTTCGATCTTGCGGTGCTCAATCTCAGTGACAAAAAGAGACATGACACAGATGTATCATTGCTATTAAGAGTAAAAAGATGGGGTTTATTCATACATGACTTTATCTTGTCTACATCATGCCATCGTTCTTATTGCATTACTCTATTTTCCCATGAACTTAATACACTAGATGCATGCTAGATAGCGGTCGATGTGTGGAGTAACAGTAGTAGATGCAGGCAAGAGTCGGTCTACTAATATGGGATGTGATGCCTATATACATGATCATTGCCTTGGATATCGTCATGATTATTCACTTTTCTATCAATTGCCCAACAGTAATTTGTTTACCCACTGTATGCTATTTTCGTGAGAGAAGCCTCTGTCTGAAAACTATGGCCTCCGGGTCTATTTCCTGTCATATATTAAATCCAAAATACCTTGCTGCAATTTTTATTTCTTTATTTTTATTTTGTGGTTTAGTTTGATCTATTTATCAAATCTCATACAATTTAATCTATCTCAATACCGTTGAGGGATTGACAACCCCTTCACGCATTGGGTTGCAAGTATTTGTTGTTTGTGTGCAGGTGCAATTTACATAGTGTTGCTTGGTTCCCCTACTGGATGTATAACCTTGGTTTCATAACTGAGGGAAATACTTACCTCTGCTGTGCTCCATCATCCCCTCCTCCTCGGGGAATTACCAATGCAGATTACAAGCAATCAGAAAGAATTTCTGGCGTGTTGCCAGGGGACATCATCAAAGTCTATCAAGTACCTACGCATAAACTTTTATCTCCTTGCAATTTACTTTATTTGCCATTTGCCTCTTGTTTTCATCTCCCCCACTTATAAAAAGTCTTTGCAAAAATATAAAAATATTTTTTGTTTGCCTTTTTCTTGTTTGCTTCTTTGTTTGCTTGCCCACTTTATCGTTATGGATTATTCCTCCCTTGCCATGTGGACCCTTGAGAATGAAGTTCTCAATTTTAAACAAAGGGGAGGAGAAAATTTGAGAGATGCTTGGTATAGGATTCGCAACGCTCATAATAGATCAACTCATAAGCAATCTACTACCGTTCTTCTTCAAAAAAAATATGTGGGAATCACTACTTGGTACAAATTTGTACTTGACACTATTGCCAGAGGGAATTTCTTGATGTGTCCTCCTATGGATGATTTTAATGCCATGGGAAATTTAGTGGGATCACCACCTATTATTATCAATGAAACGATTTTGACTCTTGAGCATGTTATACAAAGGCTAGGTGCTATTGAAAAAAAATGCTCACCATAGAACATATTGAAAATTTGGATAAAAAGATCCATAATCTTGCTAATCGAATTGGGTCAAAGATAGGAAATTGTAACACCCTGGATTTTGCCCTTTTCGTTTTCCTTTGATTTTCTTGAATTTATTGATTTGAATTGCTTTTCTGTGGCTATGTAGTTTCAAAACTTGGGAAGATCATATCTTCCTAGGTTTTATAGTGGCTTGTCATCCTCATAATCATACCTAGATCATGTCATTTTCATCCTAGCCCAAATCCCAATATTATTTTTATTGGGAATATTCCTTTTCTATTAAAGGAATTATCCTGATTTCCCTAGGTTGTGAAGAAACCCATCTTTTATATTGCTTCATTTAAGCTGCAAATTTTCTAGGACATTCTCCTGTCCATATCAACTCCCTCCACCAAGATTTGGCTCAATCCATTACTCCATTTGCCCTATGCAGTTTTCCCAAAATTCTATCGAGAGAGATCCTTTGTGAAGCAAGTGCTATTTTGGTTCATCCAAATGGCATGAAACTTTTTGGGCATCTTAAAATCCTCAATCATTGGGCCATGCCCAATTTCAGCTCAACTTGCCTCTTCATGTGAGTGCAACTTCATCATCCCCAAATCTGGCCATTTTGGCACTTTCTACAGCAACCACACTGTAAAGTCCTCCTCTTAAGCTGATTTTTCGTGATCAAAGTCACCTTAGTCTGTGATAAGCACCAGACAAATCAGTTCCTTTGCTGCCAAGTTTGTGTCCCCTCTGGACAACACAAACAGGTTGCTGCTGATCTGTTTTGGCTCCTCCTGCTTTTCTCTTCTTTGCCCCTGAACCGACTTATTGCTTCATTTAGGCTCAGGGTATCATGGTCATTCTACTAGACACGGTCGGCCTGGCCAAAACCCATAGTTTGCCCCAGTGCGCGCGGTGATCACACTGGCATCATGCAGATTGCAAGCTCCGTAGTCTTCTCGCCCCTGTTCCCATCGCCTTCCTCTTCGTGTCGACCTCAATTCATGTCGTGGAGCTAGCCCGTGAGCCCTTGCATCATTCTGCATCGCTACCCTACCCTGAGTTGTTGCGGTGTGGTCATTGTCGAGTTCCCTGTGACGCGTCCATGCTCTGTCCCTCCATTGGCAGCGAGCTAGAGCTCCCTCGAGCACTCCCGAAGCCCTCCCGTGCCTATATAAGGACCCCTAGGCTCTCTTGCAGCTCCCAAGCCTCTCCCCAAGCCTTCCCGACCATCGGAGTAGCCCCTCCCTTCGTTGTTTCCCTCCTCCTCCTCCTGCATGGGCGCCCAGGTCTAGCTCGGAGTCGAGCCGCCCATGCCTCCCCTTGCCTCGCATCCACGTCCATCGAGTCCCCCTCCTCTCCTCGAGTCGCCCTACCCACTTGCCCCCTCGCTGGAGTGCCTGCTTCACTGCTCGTCGGAGAGAACCACCGCCCGCCTGTCCTAGTTATCCTCCTGGCGCCACCTCTCCCCTCCACCCACTCCTCCTTGGTGCCTCGATTGCCCCTGAACGGGTGCGGCGCTGCCCCGCGGTCCCACTGCTGCCCTCAGCCGGCCGAGGATCACCGGAGCTGGCCGGCCCCTTGGCCACTTCTATGCCCTACTCCTCCTCTGTTCGCGAGAGGAATAGAGGCGTGGGGAAGACGACGATTCAGTCGGCCCCCTCCTCCTGCCGCGTGGACCCTGCGTGTAAGCCTCTCCCACCCCTGGTCCACATGTATAAGTGGAAACGTATTTCTTGGACATACGCTTCTGTTGCGGCTAAAATACGCTTTCTCTTGTAGAAAACGCGATCTGCTCAAAGGCGTTTTCTATTTTCAGCTACCAGGGACTTGTTGGTAATGAAAACATTTACAGATTGGTGTCCGAACTTCAACCCCTCACAACTTTGCAACCGTAGCTCCGATCGAGGTGAAACCAACGCTCACGTCTTCATAACGTCGAGCTATTTCTGCTAGTAACATTTTCACTAGGTGGTCCCATAGTAAAAATGACCATTTTGCACTTGCCTCTAATCAGCCCACTCCGAGAGAGAACCGTCTGGCGTTTCGTTTCCGTGGCTTCACCACACTTCTTCCTGGAACCTCCATCACCCCCAAGAAATGACAACCACCATTTACATGATAGCCATGCAATAGCATTGGTCTTCAACTTGAATCTTTAATAACTGTCTGTTTGTTTTGCTTCGGCTGTCGTTATTTCGGTTATGCTTATGGATCGGTGGTTACCGTCATGCTATGTTTTCTTGCACTCGGTTATCATGATCTACTTGCTAGTATTACTTTCATATGTTCATGCTTGCTAGTAGTTCATGTTGGTGTTGGTTATGTTCTTCGGTGCATGACTATCGTCTGTTACCGAGTACCGTTGATATGCATATTTCGTTGCATCTAGTTGGTTTATGCTCACCTGGTAGTATTGCTGTTATGTTCTTGCATGGTATTTATTTATGATGCTAGTGGTCATGCTATGCTTATGATAGAGTTATGTTTTTGTTATTCATGCTCACCAGTATGCCATGCTGAGTCGGATATATGCTTCATTGTTGTTATGCTCAATGATTTATTATGGTTGCACATCCATGCTCATGTTGGTATTATGCTCATGTATTGCAGTTGCATCATGTTATTTTAATATGACTCAGCTTATTGCATTCAAGTTTAATCGGACTTAATTGAACTTGAACAACTGTTGGCTGAGTCATGGTGCCACTGAATCGAGCTGACCAGTGCAACCACATTTGCCTTTATGGGAAGGACCTAACTGGGTCTATTGTCATGCCTCTCGCTGGTGCCTCCGAAGAGGGAAGGTTATGCGCGGGCGCTACCTTGACCAGGTAGGAGGACATAAGCCTTGTGTGCCCATCACTTAGCCTAGAGGGGAGTTGGTCGGAGTGGCCGGGAGAGTGGTGCCACTGAATCGAGGTGACCAGTGCAACCACATTTGCCTTTATGGGAAGGTCCTAACTGGGTCTATTGTCATGCCTCTTGCCGGTGCCTCCAAAGAGGGAAGGTTATGCACGGGCACTACCTTGATTGGGTAGGACGCCATAAGCCTTGTTTGCCCATCACTTAGCCTAGAGGGGAGTTGGTCAGAGTGGCCGGAGAGTGTCATAGGCAATAGAGCAGTTTGGCCGGAACGATGTTGGTCCGCCCCAATGGGAGTGCGAGGCCATGGGTTCCGTGGTGTGCATATAGTGTGCTAACCTCTGTAGAGTGTGTGTGTTAAATCTATCGATAGCCGCGCCCGCAGATATGGGCCCAGTTCAAAGTCGGTCACACTATGGGTCAACACTAATAATAATGTTGTGTTTTATAACAACCATGGTTTGATGATGGAAGAAGTTGATTGATCTTTATGTGATTGTGAGAGGATCACCGTTATATCGGGGATACTGAGTTGTTGGATATTTGTGGTGTTATGTGAGAATCACGGGTAAAGGTCAAGCTCCTTGTGGTCATGTAATGATTACTATGGTATTGTTATACCAAGCTTGATTTGTGTCAGATTTCGGGTTCCCAAAACCCTTGATAGGTTCGAACTCTGGGGTGCGTGCAGAAATCTCAACCAACCCAGCCTGCCTACTCGCGATCCTCACAGCCTAGCGTGTCGAGCCCAAAGAGACAGAGAGACACAGTAGTTTATCCTAGTTCGGGCCACCTTGCGATGTGATACCCTACTCCAGCTTTATGGTGGATTGCCTCATGGGGCTGAGGATGAACTAATACAATTGATGAACAACCTCAGGAGGTGAGGAGTTCTTGAGCTCAAGTGAGCTGGTGAAGGAGGCATGGCTTCGCTCCGTTCGGATCTTTCCCCCCTTCTATGGTGGTGGCTAAGTCCTATTTATAGTGGCCTTTGGTCCTCTTCACAAATGTTGGCGGGAAGGGATCCCACAACAGTTGGATTTGAAGGGGGACAAGAAGGACATCCTATCCTGACTAAATTGGTCTTTGCCTGCAAAAGCCCCTGGTCGTGACGTTGCGGTGGGCTCGGCGATGACCTCCGTCCTACCGTCCTGGCGGTCTGGGTCATGTTGCACTAGAATGGAAACCTTTGGCTGATTCCTCAGGACTCCACGCCTGCCGCTTGCCTCCTTTGCACCAAAGAGGAAACTGGTGCTCTGCGCCTGCTGGCGCCCGCCTGGCGCCCGTCTGGCCTTGATCGTCATGGCTCACGTCATCTGAGCCTCGTGAGGTGCACCTTTCATAGAAGTCTCCGTTCCTCGGGAGCCAGCCCGAGGAGGCCGATCCCCTTCAAGGTCTTGGTGTCGTCCACCTCATCAGGCTTGGTCCATAGCGAGGGTCTTCGGTTGTTGATGCTGAAACTAGGTCGTGCGAGGCTGTTGATGGAGCCACGTAGTGGGCCGCAGGCAAGCAAGTCTGGGTACCCCCGTATCAAGAACGCCGACAGTAGCCCCCGGGCCCAAGGCGCGCTCGGACTTGGCTTCTAGGCGAAGCTAAAGGGCCGCAGGCCCTAACCGCCTGCTGCCTTGAATGACGCGTGGCGATTGATGGGACGTGGGCATCTCCACTTTCCCATGCTGCCTTGGAATCCGCCAAGCTCGACGGCCTCCCGTTACCAGAGCAGTCCGCCCCTGCAGATTGTCGCGCTTGGCCCTCGCTCCTTCTCTTCCCAGGCTTGCAATACTTTGCGCAGATCTGGTGCCAGCGACACTCCCCCTTCCTAGCTTCCGCCATGGCCCCGCAACAGAGGAAGAAGAAGGGGAGGTCATGCGCCCCAGCTGGACCACCGCCGGCCTTGGAGCCGGCTCTCGAGCAGTCAACGATGATCAATCGGGAGGGGCTGAACAAGGTTCACCCTGCTCTTTTGCAGCCGATTCCAACAAGTGGAAAGTGACGGCCGCCTGGCCCGCGTCTTGGCTTGTGGATGATATGAGCGCCACTAAGATTACCATCCATCTTCATGCTCTCTTCGCGGGCCTTATTCCCCCTTTCTCTTCTTTCTTCAACGCCATAATCTCGCACTACCAGATCCACCTGCTGCACCTGGATCCCCGCTCCATCATCCTCCTTGTTGTCTTCGCCTTCCTTTGCAAGGCCATGGTCAGCATTGCTCCTTCCGTGGCCTTGTTTCGCCACTTCTTCTTGCTCTGTCGGGTCGACGCCTGCGAACGCTCGGGGTGCGTGACCTTCAAAACTCTTGCAGCGACTGCTGGCTCGGGGATCGACTTCGATCTATCGCCTGACGCAAAGGGGTTCCAGAAGCAGTGGCTATCTGTTGACACTAGTACGCGCAGTCCCCTACTTCTGACCCTCGGGTGCCTGCGGAGGCTAACTCTAGCTGGGGACATGTGGAGCTTGTCGACCTTTGGCTTACCCGCGTTTGGAAGAGGCTGGCCATGCTGCCGAAGCTGGGGATGACAGCGCCAATGTGGTGAAGGAATTCTCCTAGTGGTGCATTGCCCCGCTTCAGCGCCATTCCGGCCTGATGTGGGCCTTCACCGGCACCGAGGACTCCATGACGGCACCGAGGACTCCATGAGGCTCCAGGAGCCGACGCTGCCTTCCAAGACCCTAAACAAGGTGCTTGAGCTTCTGACAGGCAACTCCAAACCCGCCGATCTTCCAGGAAATGGCTGCCTCCTCTAACAATGCTCGGACAAGATGGCCTTCGATGAGTGGGGGTTACTCCCGGAGGGCCTTGAGGGGCCTCGCGAGAATCCCATCCTCGTGGATCCCCTGCTACTTGATCCTGCGGCATGCGCCCCAAGTGTGGAAGCAGGGAGGTGCACGCCACCAGCCGCTGCCGAGGAGACCTCCGGAGGTCCTGTGCCATCCAGTGCTCCGGAGGCCGAGACTCCTAGGACCCAGGAAACGGCCACCGCGGGGTCAGCTCAACCCGATGCTCCGAAGGCAGAGGCTCCTGAGGCTCGGGGTAATGGTTCCAATGTGGCTGCTGATGGGGAGGCGCCTCCTGTTGCTCCTGAGGCTGCCGCCTAGGGAACCGTACCGAGCGCTCCCGCTCTAGAGGCTACCGCCCAGGGCGCCCCGTCGAGTGCTCCTGCTCCAGAGGCTACTACCCAGGGCGCCCCTCCGAGCGCTCCTGCTCCTGGGGACCGTCCCTCGAGGCCTGACCAACTTTGCCTGAATCTTGAAGCACTCCGCAAGAGGAAGGGATCTCCGAGCTGCAGTGGTGAAGCCCACCGGCCGCTGAAGCTGAGGAAGTACATGGCTATGGACAAGTACCTCATTTTGTGATTCCCTGTGCACCATGCTATTTTCTGACTATGGCCTCGTAGGGTCCCCGTGGCGGTGAAGCCTTAGGAGAGGCGTCCTTCTGAGGATCCTGGCTTGATCCTAACACATAGCCCCCCACGCCCAGCTCTCGCACAGGGCACGAGGCCAATGCTGGCTACCGGGGCGCTGCTAGGGGGGCCTCGGACTTGAGCCTCCCGCCTCCTTCTTCCGCAACCTAGCTTGGGAGGCGGGGGGCACGCCGATAACTCTCTCACTGGTCAGCACCGGCGGTCGTTTGCCCCTTTCGCCGTGTTCGTCTTCGGGCTGTGAGGCTGCATCAGCCAGCCCTGAGTCAGAGCTAGGCGACGCGTCCCATGCCCCTGCGGTAGCTCCCAGGGCCGAAGGCGGGCTTGGCCATGTGTTGGAGTTCATGCGTGGGCGCAGTGTTGTTCGCTTCGAGTTCTTTGGCGAGGCGATGCACGCGACATTATCCGGCTTGGTGGAGAGCTTGCTGACGTCGACACCCGGCTTAAGGCGGAGGACCGCCGGCGGGCACATGAATGGCACCAGCTGAAGGTCGCCATCAAGCTTGGGGAGCTTCAGCTCGATCAGGCCGAAGCGCATGCGGCGGCCTCCATCGCTACTTCTCGCGAAGCTTGCGCCCGTGCCCTGGAGGAGGCCAGTGTCGCTGACCTCCGTCTTGAGGCAGCCGAGGAGCAAGAGCGGGAGCTCCTGTCTTCAAACGCCGCCCTCGAGCAGGAGATCGAGGCGCGGCGGGCCCTCCTGCCGCATCATCGGGCAAGGCGCCTCTCGTCGAAGCGGAGCTTTTGAGGCACCAGGAAGACCTGGTGCTGGAGGCTATGGAGCATAGCCTGGCATTGGAGCGGCTGGAAATGAGGAAGCGTCAGGCAGCCGCGGCTGAGGACGCCATCGCTGCCCAAGAGGCCCGGGTCCAGCTGGAGGTTGAGGAGAGGGTGGGGAAGGCATGCGCGGAACTGGCTGAAGGGCGCCGCCTGGAGCTAGAGCTGCTCAAAGCCGAGCTCGAGGGTAGGACTGCCGCCCTAAAGGTGAAGCTAGAACCTGCGGAATGGCATGAGAGGGCCGCCAAGGAGGCTCTGGCCTCTTCTGAATCTGCCTTGGCCTCTACCCGCGCCGAGTTATCCTCCCTTTAGTAGCAGGACAAGGATACCATGTCCCTTGCAGAGAGGACCACGAACGAAGCGAACCGTCACCGGACGCTGCAGCGCGAGCACGACTCGATGCTCCAAGATCTCAGAATCAGAGCTAATCGCGCGTTGGGCACCATCTACGACGAGAGCGCTCCTCATCCGCACGAGAAAGACTATGCCAACCATCTTAACTTCTTCATCGACATTGTGACCTTTTTGTTGGATCGTGCCGCGAGGGCTCGCGAGCTGGTTGGAGAGAGGATCCCGGGTCTTCTTGGGGGCGCGTTCTCACTTGTCTTCAGCAACCTTCTTGACTGTGATTCCCACTTTGACTTCAGTGCTGTGCTAGCCCTCGTTCCCGCAGTTACTCAAGACAGACTGGCCAAGTGGGTGGATGACCATTTGGACGCGCTGGTGGAGGAATTTGCTTCGGAGGACGACATAGTGGCGATTGTTGCCACAGAAGGTGGCGCAGGCGGTGATGAGGAAGAGGATGGTCGTGACGACGTGATCCACGCGAGCAACGCGGATGGAGGTGATGAAGAGGGCGCATCCAGCTATGCCCGCATTTCTTTTGCTTTAACCTATATGACCAAAACTTGAGCACCTCCTCGTGAGAGCATTTTGAAAGGGGGGCCCTTGCAATGTATATGATTATGAAATTCTATTGAAGTAGCGCTTGTGGTGCGACCCTATAGGTCCACAGCCCCAGGAACGGTGGTTGTTATGACTTATCTTTGGTTCCGCGGGTCTTGGGTGAGTCCTTATGCTGTAGCAACGCTTGTCTTCATGTGGCGAGCCTGCCATAGGCTCGCGAGGACCTGATCCTCCCAAGGAGCCTGCTGACCTGTCCTGGAGTGCTTCGCGAGGGACTAACTGCTGGACCACGGCAAGGTACGCGCATGGTGGCCGCATCCCTGGTCCCTGGGGGGAAGCATTTGCATGCTCGAGGCCGACCTGATCATGCTTGACACGCGCGCACCGCACCCATCCCGCACTCGCAAGGCGCTCGGGGGAGGGGCAGCAGGCATGAGCCCCGCTCAAAAATGCGAAACCAGAAAGCGAGAGAATGATGCAAGACAAGAAAACACCCCCCCCCCGTTTTTCTTGCGGTAAACGCACGAGAGCCAAGTTCATTCCAAAAAGCCAGCGAATTGGGTAAAAAAGAGAGCAGAAAGAAAACGGCCGCGTGCGGCGCGTAGCTAGTCTTCAAGTCTTCTCACCATCACAGAGCTAAGTGCTTCCACTAGGCATGGGCATAGTCATCAGGGGACAGTGTCGATGGCCAGCGCGGAGCATGGTGCTTCCACGTGGACGTGGGTGGGAGCCCTGTCGTGGTACTAAGTCTAACAGTAAGTATAGGGGGTACGTATGGAGAGGCACGGTCCTAGCTACAGCAAGGTTGTACACAAGTGTTTTACGAGTTCAGGCCCCTCTCGGAGGAGGTAAAAGCCCTATGTCTCGGTGCCCGGAGGCGGTCGACTGGAATGTATGAGTGTGTGTGTGTTACAGGGGGTGCGAACCCTTGTGCCAGAGGAGGGGAGTGGCTTATATAGAGTTCGCCAGGACCCCAGCCATCCCCCGTTATAGAGGGTTCAATGTACATAAACATCACGACGTTACTGGTAACGCCAGCCTTAAGTGCCTTTAATGACCTTAAAGACTACAGAGTGAATGCTCGCCCGTTGCAGTTCTGAGTGACTTCTGGTCTTCAGTAGGTCGAGTGGTTTCTTGTATGGTCGAGTGGTTGACTGGTCGTGTGACTTCGGGAAGGAGGGATACCCGAGTGGTTCATTGGTCGAGTGGATTGCACTCGACACCTTTATTGGGTACCCCCCGTTGTCACTTGAGCTTCTTTGCTAATAGGGTAGTGGCCTTGGGTAGGGCGTATAGGTCAGGCCCATGACCCTACCCTAGGTCTATATCCTCATCATTATCCCCCGAATGGATTAAGGTCCGAGTGGAAAGAAGATTTAAGTTGATCTTGCTTCGACCCTTGCGCTTCACCAGTATTTACGAAGGACAGAAGGCTCATGTTAGTGAAGGAAATATGCCCTAGAGGCAATAATAAAGTTATTATTTATTTCCTTATATCATGATAAATGTTTATTATTCATGCTAGAATTGTATTAACCGGAAACATAATACATGTGTGAATACATAGACAAACATAGTGTCACTAGTATGCCTCTACTTGACTAGCTCGTTGATCAAAGATGGTTATGTTTCCTGACCATAAACATGAGTTCTTATTTGATTAACGGGATGACATCATGAGGAGAATGATGTGATTGACTTGACCCATTCCGTTAGCTTAGCACTTGATCATTTAGTATGTTGTTATTGCTTTCTTCACGACTTATACATGTTCCTACAACTATGAGATTATGCAACTCCCGTTTACCGGAGGAACACTTTGTGTGCTACCAAATGTCACAACATAACTGGGTGATTACAAAGGACCTCTATCGGTGTCTCCAAAGGTACATGTTGAGTTGGCGTATTTCGAGATTAGGTATTGTCACTCCAATTGTCGGAGAGGTATCTCTGGGCCCTCTCGGTAATGCACATCACTATAAGCCTTGCAAGGAATGTAGCTAATGAGTTAGTTACGGAATGATGCATTACATAACGAGTAAAGAGACTTGCCGGTAAAGAAATTGAACTAGGTAATGAGATACCGACGATCGAATCTTGGGCAAGTAACATACCGATGACAAAGGGAACAACGTATGTTGTTATGCGGTTTGACCGATACAGATCTTCGCAGAATATGTAGGAGCCAATATGAGCATCCATGTTCCGCTATTGGTTATTGACCGGAGATGTGTCTCGGTCATGTCAACATAGTTCTCAAACCCGTAGGGTCCACATGCTTAAAGTTAGATGACAGTTATGTTATGAGTTCATGTGTTTTGATGTACCAAAGATAGTTCGGAGTCCCGGATGTGATCACGAACATGACGAGGAGTCTCGAAATGGTCGAGACATGAAGATTGATATATCGGAAGACTATATTCGGACACTGGAATGGTTCCGGGGGTTATCGGATATATACCGGAGCACCGGGGGGTTACCGAAACCCCCGGGGGGTTAATGGGCCACATGGGCCCAAACTGGAGAAGAGGAGGGGCAGCCAGGGCAGGCCGCGCGCCCCCTCCCCCTCTAGTCCGAATAGGACAAGGAGGGGGGCGGCGCCCCCTGTCCTTCCTCCCCTCTCTCCCTTCCTTCCCCCTCTCCAAGTTGGACAAGGAAAGGAGGGAGTCCTACTACTAGTGGGAGTAGGACTCCTCCTGGCACGCCCCTCCTGGCCGGCCACCCCCTCCCCTTTGCTCCTTTATATACGGGGGCAGGGGGGCACCTCTAGACACAACAACAATTTATCCATGAGATCTATTAGCCGTGTGCGATGCCTCCTCCACTATATTCCACCTCAATAATATCGTAGTGGTGCTTAGGCGAAGCCCTGCTTCGGTAGAACATCATCTTTGTCACCACGCCCTCGTGCTAACAGAACTCTCCCTCGACACTCGGCTGGATCGGAGTTCGAGGGATGTCATCGAGCTGAACGTGTGCAAGAACTCAGAGGTGCTGTGCTTTCGGTGCTTGATCGGTCGGGCCGTGAAGACGTACGACTACATCAACTATGTTGTGCTAACGCTTCCGCTTTCGGTCTACGAGGGTACATGGACAACACTCTCCCCTCTTGTCGTGGAATTGTCACGGCAGATGTCCTAGTAGGACTTAGTCGCGAGGCCAATGCATCTATATGGTAGCTTGAGAGGGGTTGAGCGGAATCGAGAGACGCAACACATAAGACGAGGATTTAGACAGCTTCGGGCCCCGGGAAACATCATCCGGTAACAACCCTACATGCCCGTTTGTGGCTAGGTCTCATTATGATCATGAGGGAGTCGCCACATAAGCCGGCTCCCCATTTGTGTCTAGCCCTAGATATTGTTTCTTGTCACTTGTCCCTCCTTGGGGAGCCCTGCCCCTCCATAGATATGTTAGAGGGGCGGGTTACATGTGGAGTCCTAATAGGACTAGGACTAGTCCATCTTCTCTTACAAGTTATATACAAGTCCGGGTCTTGCTTCCTCATAAAGGAAATATTTTTCATCCCTTTCCTCTTAAGCCGGCCCACCATAACATGAGCCGGCCTTCTGGGCCTTGGGCCTAGTCTTCTATCTGACCCGCCGTTAGGGCCATCCATGAGTTACCAGGCTCGTGATTCGTCTGATCAGTGAGCCGCCAGACCCGTGAGTCGCCAGTCCTCCAGCGGGTCATCGGTGAAGCGCCAAGTCCGATCGGGTCATACTTTCGGCCGGGTCATACTGCGGGGTATATCCCCGACATTAGCCCCTAGTTTAATTTGGATTTATCCATGTTAAACTGATCATGTAAAACAAACACAAGAACAAATTTGACAGATTGTGTTCCGGGATAAAAATTCTTGTAAGCCGGCACCTGATCATCCTTAACTCCTTGTGCTCTGGGTTAAATATTCTCCTGAGCCGGGACCTGATTATCCTTAAGTCCAATTGTCATTTCCTTCATCTGGAAAATCCGGGTCAATAAGCTAGCTTCATACTCAATTTGCTGATGTTGGTTTCTCACAGAAAAATATTGTGAAGAATAATCCACTTGAGTCAGCTTCCAAGGCGTCGGCTTAATAAACATATTGTACTCAAGATTCATCTGGTGATCCGCCGGTTCAAAGATGTAGAGGCTGGCGAGCAAAATTGTCGGCGTGTAAATATTGATAACACCGGATCATAATTGTTGTTGATGTCTGGTTAATCTTATGATTATGTTGGGTCATAAACTTTGCATATTTCTCTGATAATAATATAATACCTGATTTGCTCAAAACTGATAATTTGAAGTTATTCCTCCCTTATATGCATATCACATGTAGCCCCCAAGTGCCGGGTTGTCATGCTTGCAGCAACCTAGGACTTGTAATTGCCTTATGCTCATAAAGATTTCAACCAGTGTAGCCCCCAAGGGCCGGGTCATTATGCAATAATGAGCAGGGACTTTGTATATATGATCATGTAAACTTGAGCAACAACGTGTAGCCCCCAAGGGCCGCCTCAATAAGATATTACTGAGGTGGGACTTTGTATATGATTCATTGATAATACCATCAAATGATGTAATCTCCACCATGGGGCTTGAACCCATGTCCACAAGGTTAAGATCTTTGTACTCTACCAACTGAATAATGGATCTTTCAATATAATGGATTAAGGCTTGTGTACCTTGAATTTCCGACAGGTGCAATTGGTAACCCCCAAGGGTCGGCTCATTTAAAATGTGATGAGTCGGGTCTTCAATAAGTTGAGCAAAAAATGACTTTGCATTAGCCCCCAAGTGCAATAATGCATGCTGGCAGTGACATGGGACTTGTATATTCGATGTAATCTCGATTTGAACAATGTAGCCCCCAAGTGCCGGGTCATAAGCCTGCAGCGACTCGGGACTATTTCCTCCATTGTAAAATAAATCATGCCCATTGATAAAAATAATAGCCGTTGCGCTAAAGCGACTTTGAAAACCTCAATCATAACACTGGTTATTGATAATCACAATAGAAATCCAGCCATGTTGGCTATTCAAGATTTGAATAATATAATCCGGTATGAAAACCTCAATCATTCAATATCATCATGAAAATCCAGCCAGTTTTTGCTATTAAAGACTCATCCGTTGTCAAGTAAATCCGGAGATTAAATACCTGGCGGTTCTTGGCCGATGACGACTTAATGCGCATTCATTGTAAGCCAGAATTTTTGTAACCCGGTGGCCTATAGCCCTTGAGAAAATCAATAATTGATAACCCTTTTGAAACACCAATTTTAGTGATGAGCTTGGACTGAAGCATTTATATAAGTCATAGTTCTGCAAATCCTGCACAGAGTTTAAACAACATATGCCCTGGCGACTTAACGTCAAGAGCCAGGGCGGGTAACCACCCAAATGTAGTCTTACCCTACACACAAGTAGATCATAAGAACCCTTGGCGGTTTGCCGCAGGGCGGGTCATAATACCTCACATATAACCACTGTGATATTGAATTTGTACTACCGGTTTACATGACCTGTGCAGTAAGGGTGATAACCCAAAACTTAGAAGTCAAATCTTCCAAGTATTAATATTGTCATATGCTGGCAACTTGTTCGCCGAAATCCAGGGCGGGTTAAATAGAAACTACTCATATACACTTTAGATATGATCAAAAAAGCTTCAAGTAAAATCCAAAAAATTGTTTGCAAAAAGAGACTTCAAAATTTTTGAGGCTTCTGATTTGAATACAATCAGAAACCCGTTGCAAAGTGGTTAAGCTAAGATTCGAATACGATCATATAGCCCCTAGTGGCTTTGGCGTTGCCGATCAAGAGGGTACCGACAGCTATGTTCTCTTTGGTTCGAATATGACCTATGTTTGAACAAGAAGTCCCCAAATGACCTTGAGAGTTGTGCAATGACGCTGATTCGAATACGATCCACGTCGGACCCAAAGGGGTTGAGCAATGATTCAGATACGATCAAGAAGCCCCCTGGTGGGTTTGGCAGTGTGCCAATCAAAAGGGTACCGACAACTATGTTCTCTTTGATTCGAATACGACCTATGTTTGAATAGGAAGCCCCCAAGTGACTATATAAATTTTGGCATCGCACCAATCAAGAGGGTACCGACAGCTATGCTCGATGAGCAGGAAGCCCCCAGGTAACCATAATAAGATAAGCCGTAAGGCAGGATACCCATGTTTGAACCGCGCATCATGGCATCAAGTTCTCTTTGGCAACCTTTAATTTTTCTGAGAACTCGAATCTTGCGAGAGATTAATTCTTTTGGAACCGGATTTGAGACCTTAAAAGCTTTGTAAGAGACGAAATTACCTTGAGATGGATGTTTTATCCGGATTTGAGAGTTTCAAAGCTTTGTAAGAGACGACTTTACCTTGAGCCAGATGTTTAAACCAGATTTCAGAGCTTCAAAGCTTTGTGGGAGAGAGATGTCTCTTGAACCGGATTTTAAACCGGGATCTTTATTTTGAACCAACATTTTTCTGACGGCCTTTAAATTTTCATCAATATGGCAGTGTCCTCCGGAACCGGGTTATCATTCCCTCCAATGACCCAGAGTTCCTGAGTCATGTCATTGTAGCCCCCGAGTCTTAAGACGACTCAAGGAGTTGTCTTGAGAGTCTCCGCATTTGACCGTGACATAAACCGGTACGAGTCATTCAACGTCTCAGTGATATAACTTGTCCTGCACTAGAGAATTTGCAAGCCAGAGTAATTGCTATATTAAAGGAAGCAATATATAATATAAAATATACTGGATGAATTTCACCTGATGCGTTAGGTCAGTAATTATCACCACAGAGTTGATGACAACCATGGTGAAGTTGAAATCAATCACGGCCGAGCCGTCCGCAGGAGCAGACATATGAGTCGGCCGTGGTGTTGTAAGACGGTGTGGACGAGCAAGTTGTCCTCTTTGTTGTAAGCCGGCGTGGACGCGTGAACCAGCCGCAACAGCGGACGGGCGAGTCGTCCGCGGCGTTGTAAGCCGGCGTGGTTGCGAGAGACGGCCATGGTGTTGTAAGCCGGCATGGTCGTGAGAGACGACCACGGCGTTGTAAGCCGGTGTGGGAGTCCGTTGAGTAACAACAACCACCTGTGCCAAAAGATGTTGGCATGCCTCCATCTTCGCGGTATAATATCACTTTGTAATAAATAATTCTCCTGCATGTTGTTGCTCAAGTAGTACTTTCCAAATCACGTCTTAGTAGTTCTTTGTCTAAATAATACTCCAACCTGACAGATCACTTCTTTTCCTTTGGACTGTTTTGACGTGGAAGTAGCATGCTTGTGATAGGTTAATCCCCTCCAAATATTGTGATAGCCAAATAGACAACATTTCAGACTTGCACTGTCGACGCTGAACGGTATTCAAGGCAATGCTTTCAGTAGGAACAGCATCGTGCGACATGATGTACTGCAAAGGCGGGAATAGGGCCCATTTGGAGTGAGACCGCGATGGTGAAGTAGGCCACGCCGCCGACGACGACGGCTTGAGGCAGGGCGACTCGGGCGTAGGTGGACCCGGCATGGAGAGCCAACAACCGGCTGGAATAGCCGTCCGGCGAGCACGGATGAGTGTGGGGGCGCGCCCATGGAGGAGGCCAGCAGGCAGGGGCATGGTGACCCAGTAGGAGACAGAGTGCTGATTGCGGCGGCGGCTCAAGATCACGCCGCGACGGGTCAAAACCGGTGGAGCGGCGGGCGACTCACAGCTGTTCCTGCAGCATACTGGAGACACGGGACAGTGCTGGCTCATAGCAACGGTGAGTCGCAGCTGGAGCGAGGGACACAACAGCGCAGAATCGGAGGCGCGCGGTGATGACTCGGATTGAAGCAGCCATCGACCCTGGCGACAGAAGCAGGTCGGGGCCGTGGCCGTGCAGAGTGAATATAAGGCGGCCCGGCCTGACCAAGATATGGGACACCAATGGAAGCAGCGCGGGGTTGGTTTGACCCGGAGGCAGTGCAGCGAGGCGGAGCAGCCTACTGCAGAGGCCGACCGGGCACGCTACGGTGGCAGAGGCGTCCGATTTCTGTGCGACGACTGTATACATCTCCGGGTCATGGTGGATTTGATCAATCAATATGTAGGTCGTTTTTCTCCTGGATCATGCTCCTTTTTTATATCCATGTGCCTACCCGTAGGAAGTAGAACTCCGATTTGAACATGGTAGTGCTCTTTTAAATAATGCAGCGTTGATCCTTGTGCTCATCAGGCAGTAGTAGTACGATGGTTAATGGAAATGTCCCTTAGCTTTTGGATTAGCTTCTGAACCTTATAATCTCTTAGCAGCTCTCCCCAAAATTGAGAGAGATATTCTATTCAATTGTTGCCTGCTAGTCCTCAATCAATCTCCGCATATAATGATTGTTTCTTTATCCCTTGGATCTCTGCGGTGATTCTCTCGGGACTTGAAGCTGTAAGTGGATGGGGAGACGTGGCCAAGCTTCTGGCCGGTAGTGGCGTACAGCGGCTGGTTCGGATAGATGATCCAGCGGAGAAAAATACGAGGACACCTGTTGGTCTCGGTTGAAAAAGGCTGCAGTAACGGGAGATTTGTACTCTTAGGTACAGTAGATCAACTCTCTCTCGGTCTTGGGTAACGGCGTCGTTGATAAAACACCTGTGCGGCAGACCTCGTATTGGACTCGGCAAAAACGCACGGACACGGCGGCGCACACAACAGAAAATCTAATCTCTCATCTTCAAATCTGTATCTGTTAGCTCCAAAGTTAACCATAATTTCAATAAATTCACCGGCTCTGCTTATGGTTGTCCGGTGGCTCATGCGATCGTTTTGTGACGACTCTTTTTTCTTCCGCTAAATCACGAGTATCTAGATCCCTGAGATAGATCCCTCCAAGAACTCAACACCACCATGCGCGAGCCCCACGGTGGGCGCCAACTGTCATGGAATTGTCACGGCAAATGTCCTGGTAGGACTTAGTCGCTTGGCCAACGCATCTATATGGTATCTTGAGAGGGATTGAGCGGAATCGAGAGACAAACACACAAGACGAGGATTTAGACAGCTTCGGGCCCCGGGGAACATCATCCGGTAACAACCCTACATGATGTTTGTGGCTACGTCTCATTATGATCATGAGGGAGTCGCCGCATAAGCCAGCTCCCCCTTTGTGTCTAGCCCTAGATATTGTTTCTTGTTTCTTGTCCCTCCTTGGGGAGCCCTGCCCCTCCTTATATAAGTTAGAGGGGCGGATTACATGTGGAGTCCTAGTAGGACTAGGACTAGTCTATCTTCTCTTACAAGTTAAATACAAGTCCTGGTCTTGCTTCCTCATAAAGGAAATATTTGTCATCCCTTTCCTCTTAAGCCGGCCCACCATAACATGAGCCGGCCTTCTGGGCCTTGGGCCTAGTCTTCTATCTGACCCGCCGCTAGGGCCATGAGTCACCAGGTTTGTGACTCGTCTGATCAGTGAACCGCCAGACCCGTGAGTCGCCAGTCCTCCAGCAGGCCATCGTAGAAGCGCCAAGTCCGGCCGGGTCATACTTTCGGCCGGGTCATACCGCGGGGTATATCCCCAACACCTCTCGTTGCTATGCATCACCATGATCTTGCATGTGCGTAGGAAATTTTTTGAAATTACTACGTTCCCCAACAGGTAGAACTTCAGCTTCGCTTCGGTCGCCTTGATCGATTTAGAAAGTTGCCGAGTGAATCGATAACATCATCCGCCGAGTGTTGTTTTTGGGCACAGAATATTTGGCGCGATTGGTTACGGTGTATCCTAGATCTCATGGGATTTGAAATTTCAGGGAAGCGCGCGGGACAGAGCGTGCCGTGGTAAGCGAGATGGATAGACAGGAGTTCCTCGATCTCCGCACCACCTTTTTCTCCATGTACCCAGCGCACGACTGTTGCGGGATTTGATAGGATTGCTTGGGCCCACGGTTCAGCCACTCGGAAATGGGCTTTTATGAGGCGATGGGGCTGAGGCGCCTGCACTATGCGCGTCTATTTTCTCCTCTTCTCCTCCGCTTCTCCACCGCATCCGACTCCTCCGCTCTCGACGCCGCCGCCCCGCCACCATGGTGAAGGACAAGACAGCGGCCCTGGAACGCGTGAAGAAGGCGACGGGGGTGGCAAAAGGCAAGAAGAAGAATCATGGGTTGTCGTCGCGCTCGGTGCTGCCGTCGGGTTGGATCCAGGGCGAATGGATCCGATCTTCGCTCTGGCAGGATGATTTGGATGAGCTGGTGGAGTCCAGGCTGATCGCCAAGGGTGCTGCACGGTTGCCGGAGGGGGAGACGGAGCCGCAGCTGCGACCGGGTGAGTGTGTTCTGCTCGCCACGCATGTCGCCCGGGGTTTCTCGCTCCCTCCGCACCCCTTTTTCCGGGGTTTCCTGAACTTCTTCAGAGCCCAACTCCATCACTTTTCTCCCAACACCATCACATACCTTGCTGCATTCGTGTCCATGTGCGACAATTTTCTGGGTTGTCGACCACACTAGGGTCTTTTCAAGCACATTTTCACCATCTGCTCTCAGTCGGTGAAGAAAGCAAATATGAGTGACGAGAAAACACATGTCATTCAGATGTGTGGGGGTTTGGGTATCTAGAAGAGGCAGAGGAGCTCTTTCCCTTCCATGACCCTTCCTGGGTCGGTCAGGGGCTGGCAGTCGAGCTGGTTCTACTGCCAGGACCTCGCAACTCCAGGCCAGTCGACTGGACTTCCCCATTTCACCTTTGATCATGTTCAGACTCCTTCCTCACTAAAAGTGACCGCTGCTGAGAGCGTAAAACAAACATGCTAGTTGAGAGGGTGGTCCAACTGATCAACCAAGGCATCACTGGGATGGATCTGCTGGAGGTATTCCTCAGTCGATGCATCCAGCCTCTCCAGGCTCGTGACCACCCTATGTGGATGTATTCTGGGGTCGACAACACCGCTCGGGTCCATCCATAGGAAGTACTGGCTAAGACAGTGGCCCTGTGGTTGAAGAGTATTACAGGCAACAAGGACAGCCCCAGAGGAGCCAGGAGGGTCGACCCCTTCAGTGACAACAATCAGCCAGACAAGGTGCGTCCCCCACCTCCGACTGTATTTGGGTACATATTCCGACTGCCTTTGTATCCGACTGACTTTTACTCGACTTCTTGTCTTGAAGGTTTATACTGAGATGTACTAGATGCCCAATGGTGAGCCAGTTCTAGAGCAAGGCCAGGAGGGAGAGAATAGCGCGGAGGTGAGCAGTGATTAGCAATCTCCGGACGAAGAAGACGAAGAGGAGAGCAACGAGTCGGACAACGAAGAGATGGTCGACTCGCCGCCTTGTTCGGAACGTCGATCCAAGATACTCCATGATCCAGCGGGCGGGCGCAGCAAGAACGTGGCCCCAAGCACCCAAACGCAGAAGCGCACTTGGACTTCGACTCCGGAGCCGATAGAAAAAGTCGCCAAGCAGCCCAAGGTTCCTCCTCCAAAAGCTACGAAGACTCTGCCCAGGATTAAGATGGATGTTCCTGCTGCCTCTAGGTGAGTGTCCTTTCTGTGTTTTCCTCTATCGACTGACTCTTCTGTTCTGACCGAATGGATCTTGCACGTTTCCATCCCAACCTCCGCCTTGACTGATATGGACGTTGATAAGGCCCCAGGAGATGAGGAAACCGATGATGCGGCCACCTCTAGAGCTGGTAAGTCCGCTCGACTAAAACTTATTTTGTCGATTGACTTGTCGGCCAGTTGAATTTCTAATGTTTTCTTTTTGCTGCAGCTCCATGAGACGTTGTCGTCCTTCCAGATGATGATGAAGAAGAAGTGCCTCTGAGCAAGAGGAGGAGGAGGGGCAAGGGCTCGAGCGGGAAAGGGCCTGAGGTTCAGGTCCCTCAGTCGACGCTGGTGCTTGAGACGGTGGCCGAGCGATCCGGAGATCCAGTTCGGACCAACGTCACATTCGCTAACCCGCTGACGACTGATCGCCCATCAGGGTCGACTTCTTAGAGCCCTGCTGCACCAGTGCCACTCCATGTGTCCGACCTGGTGGCTGCTTCGACTGCCTTGGCACCATCGCTCTTTGCTACATACCAAACTCCAGATGAGTTGCCAAGTGCCGCCAGGGAGGCTCTTCGCCAGGTGAATCTTGTGATGGAGCAAGTGAAGGTGATGCATGAGGCCAGTCAGGTGGCTTATAATGCCAGCACCGCTCCGCAGAGCAACGTTAAGGTTACTTGATTCCCGACTGAACTTTTGAATAATGAAAACTGTCGATGTTGCTTCACTTCCCATATGTGCATCTACTATCATGGGTCTGTGTTTCACATCCAATCACCCACTGGGGTGTGCCTGCCTTTAGAGTTAAATAGGTCTTCCACTCCACTCGACTTATGTTGAGTCAAGTGTTTGTCCGAACTAGGGGGGGCACGCAGAGTGCACCCACTGGGTGTAGTCCCCGAGACAACGGCCGACTGCTGGCAGTCGGCTGGGGCCTGAGAATGTACTCTTTTTTTTTACTCATGCTAGGCAGACCATGCTGAGTGTTGATCCAATCCAGTGGGGGCACCCTAAGTGCACCCACTGGGTGTAGTCCCCGGCACTACTGTTGAATGTTTGATTTGACAGTAGTCTTAGAGTAACTTTCACTGTGATTGTCTTTTGTTTCTGCCGACTGACGCATCTTGTTTGCTGACCGCAGAGGTCGTGTGATCTTGGGGCTCAACTTTCCAAACTGAAAAAGAAGCAAATCAGCCTCAGTCTTGATCTAAAGCTAGCCAAGAAGAACCTCAAGACTGCTCAGGATGAATCGACTATCATGGGAGGTAACCAATCGTCAACTGTCCACCTTGTGACCCGTACTCCACCGTGTTTCTCTTTTTAGTCTCTTTGAACCGAGTGACTTCACTCGAACAGATGTGCATAGTGAAAACCATCAACTTCAAGCTCATCTGAAGAATGTTATTTCTTTAGAAAAAATGAAGGAGGCTCTGGAGAAGAAGGATCGGGGTCTTGCTACTGCTCAAAAGGAGGCACGAGAGAAGACAGTGCTTGCGGACAAGAAGCTGGCTTCAGTCAGCAAGTTAGAAGAGGGGAACTCGAAGCTAAAGACTCCCGTCTCTAAGGCCAATCGCGAGGTCGGTCAACTGAAGAAGGAGAAGGAGAACTTAACCAATGAAGTCTGAAGCCTCAAAACCAAGACGGGAGAGCCGGAGTCCTATCTGGGACAACTTGCTGTAAAACTGGTCCTCAAGCTTGAAGGTATCATCGTTCGATTGATTAGTTGCTGTCGATTGGTACGTCTTGTCATACTATCAACTCACCATTTTTCCGACTGTGCAGAACTTTGTCAGGACTTTGAGGCTGAGACTGGGTAGGTCGAGACGGGTCTCGACCCCATCAATTGTCCTGTTAAAGATGATGTTGTGATGAACTTGCTGCGGTTGGAATCATGCATGGACAACGCTGTTGCTTATCTTGCCCGACTGAAGGTGGCGATGACTCGGGTTGATGTTCAACTTTGGCCTCAGGCGGAACTTTCACAAGATCTTGAGTCATTGATGACTCGACTGAACCAGATCCCTGGCTGAGTGCAACAATGGAAGAAATTGTCTGCTCGCTGTGGCGCTGACGTTGCCTTGTCGTTGGTCCGAGTGCACTTCAAAGACGCCAGAGAAGACAAGCTGGCGGCCCTCAAGGTTGTGAAAACCATGAAGCACACTTTCTAGTCCTTCATGGTCACTTTCTTTGAAGCTGCCACTCGCATTGTAGATAGCATTGATCTTGACAGTTTCTGTGATCCAGCCAGCCCTTCTCCTGACGAGTGACCGAAAAACATTATGCCCCATCTTTATTTGCGTCAGAATGCCGAGTGATCGTGTAATCGTTAAACTCTTTCAGGCTTGATGCCTGAGTACTCCGGCCCGCTGCAGTTTGAACTTTTGCAGGGTTTATCTGAACTTGGATTTCTATGAATATCATGGGTTTTGCTCTGTTTTTTAAACTGTTTCTTATTGTCCTTCGGTTCCGAGTGGACTCGATCTTCTCACCCTTTGCCGAATGAAAGTACATTTTACTTGTGACGGAGCTCAGTCACGGTGTTCAGTCAACACCTCATCGTCCTTGCGGATAGGGATGGAACATTGTATTTGTGGCGTAGCTCAGAGGTGGTGTTCAGTGGAGCCTTGTCATCCTTCGAATAGGGACGGAACATTGTACTCGTGGTGGAGCTCAGAGAATATTTGTGACTTAGGCGATTACGGGGTCGCAGCTAAGCCTCCGAGTGGGAGGATTGCTCTCCACTCGGAGTGTTTTTTACTTAGGCGATTATGGGGTCGCAGCTATGCCCCCGAGTGGGAGGATTGCTCTCCACTCAGAGTGTTTTTTTACTTATGCGATT
>NC_057810.1:301548110-301548380 GCF_018294505.1 Triticum aestivum | reverse complement strand
ATGGGGTCGCAGCTAAGCCCCCGAGTGGGAGGATTGCTCTCCACTCGGAGTGTTTTTTAACTTAGGCGATTACGGGGTTGCAGCTAAGCCCCCGAGTGGGAGGATTGCTCTCCACTCGGAGTGTTTTTTAACTTAGGCGATTACGGGGTCGCAGCTAAGCCCCCGAGTGGGAGGATTGTTCTCCACTCGGAGTGTTTTTTAACTTAGGCGAATCGGATTCGCGGCTAAGTCACCCACTGGGGGATTTTAGACACAGATGCTCATAGGAAA
>NC_057810.1:301443188-301547909 GCF_018294505.1 Triticum aestivum | reverse complement strand
CTCGGAATGGTTTTTAACTTAGGCGATTACGGGGTCGGAGCCAAGCCCCCGAGTGAGAGGATTGCTCTCCACTCGGAATGTTTTTGACTTATGCGATTACGGGGTCGCAACTAAGCCCCCGAGTGGGAGGATGGCTCTCCACTCGGAGTGTTTTTTAACTTAGGCGATTACCGGGTCGCAGCTAAGCCCCCGAGTGGGAGGATCACTCTCCACTCGGAGTGTTTTTTAACTTAGGCAATTACGGGGTCGTAGCTAAGCCCCCGAGTGGGAGGATAGCTCTCCACTCAGAGTATTTTTTAATTTAGGCAATTACAGGGTCGCAGCTAAGCTCCCGAGTGGAAGGATCGCTCTCGACTCGGAGTGTTTTTTAACTTAGGCGAATCGGGTTCGCGACTATCCCCCCAGTGGGAGGATCGTTCTCCACTCGGAGTGTTTTTTAACTTATGCAAATCGGGTTCGCGGCTAAGCCCCTGATACGTCGCCAACGTATCTACTTTTCCAAACACTTTTGCCTTTGTTTTGGACTCTAATTTGCATGATTTGAATGAAAGTAACCCGGACGGACGCTGTTTTCAGCAGAACTGCCATGATGTTGTTTATTGTGCAGAAAACAAAAGTTCTTGGAATGACCTGAAAATCCAATGAGATAAGTTTTGGAAAGTATAAAAAATACTGGTGATAGAATCAAGACCAGGGGGCCCACACCCTGTCCACGAGGGTGGGGGACGCGCCCTCCCCCCTGGGCACGCCCCCATGTCTCGTGGGCCCCCTGACGCTCCACCGACCTCAACTCCAACTCCATATATTCCATTTTGTGGAGAGAAAAATCAAAGATAAAGTTTCATCGTGTTTTACGTTACGGAGCCGCCGCCAAGCCCTAATCTCTCTCGGGAGGGCTGATCTAGAGTCTGTTCGGGGCTCCGGAGAGGGGGATTCGTCGCCGTCGTCATCATCAACTATCCTCCATCACCAATTTCATGATGCTCACCACCGTGCGTGAGTAATTCCATCGTAGGCTTGTTGGACAGTGATGGGTTGGATGAGATTTACCATGTAATCAAGTTAGTTTTGTTAGGGTTTGATCCCTAGTATCCACTATGTTCTGAGATTGATGTTGCTATGACTTTGCTATCCTTAATGCTTGTCACTAGGGACCGAGTGCCATGATTTCAGATCTAAACCTATTATGTTTTCATGAATATATGTGTGTTCTTGATCCTATCTTGCAAGTCTATACTCACCTATTATGTGTTATGATCCGACAACCCCGAAGTGACAATTATCGGGATACTTCTCGCTGATGACCGTAGTTTGAGGAGTTCATGTATTCACTATGTGCTAATGCTTTGTTCCGGTTCTCTATTAAAAGGAGGCCTTAATATCCCCTAGTTTCCACTAGGACCCTGCTGCCATGGGAGGGTAGGACAAAAGATGGCATGCAAGTTCTTTTCCATAAGCACGTATGACTATATTCGGAATACATGCCTACATTACATTGGTGAACTGGAGCTAGTTCTGTGTCACCCTATGTTATAGCTATTACATGAGGAATCGCATCTGGCATAATTATCCATCACTGATCCAATGCCTACGAGCTTTTCACATATTGTGTTTCGCTTATTTACTTTTCCGTTGCTACTGTTACAATCACTACAAAACTATTATCTTTACTTTTTGCCACGGTTACCACTACCATCATACTACTTTGCTACTAAATACTTTGCTGCAGATACTAAGTTATCCAGGTGTGGTTGAATTGACAACTCAACTGCTAATACTTAAGAATATTCTTTGGCTCCCCTTGTGTCGAATCAATAAATTTGGGTTGAATACTCTACCCTTGAAAGTTGTTGCGATCCCCTACACTTGTGGGTTATCAAGACTAATTTCTGGCGCCGTTGCCGGGGAGCATAGCTCTATTCTTTGACTCACTTGGGATTTATATCTGTTGATCAGTATGAGGAACTTGAAAGACGAAAGAACCAAGATTTTTCCCTCAACTACGAGGGGAGGTAAGGAACTGCCATCTAGCTCTGCACTAGATTCTCCTTCTGTTTTGAGTAAGCTTGCGACACCTAAACCTTCTACTGCTATGAATTCTGATATGTCGCATGTTATTGATGATGCCACTTCTGCTATACATGATACTTATGATTAAACCACTTTTGTGCGTGATACTACTTTGCCATTAGGTGAATTTCTTGATGAACAACTTGCTAGGGTTAGAGAGAATGAAATTATTTAAGATGCTATTATTGATGATACGGATGATGAAAGTTCTCCCCCTGATTATGAATTTCCTGTTGTTCCTAAGGGTTATGTTATGGATGAGGAAGCTGCTAGAGCTATCTTTGCTTGTAAAGATAGATATGATCTTTAGAAGTTATTAGCTAAATGGAAGCAGCAGTCTCTTAATGCTAGAATGAAACCTGGCCCTGCTTTTGCTACTTCACCTATCTGTGCTACTGATAAGGATTATGAATTTTCTGTTGATCCTGAAATAATTACTTTAGTTGAATCTGATCCTTTTTATGGCCTTGAATCTGAAACTGTTGTGGCACATCCTACCAAGTTGAATGATATAGCCACCTTGTTTACTAATAATGAGAAGTCTCGCTATTATTATATCCTTAAGATATTTCCATTCTCATTAAGGGTGATGCTAAGACTTGGTTTAATTCTCTTGATCTTGGGTTTGTGCGTAGTCCCCAGGATATGATTTATTACTTCTCTGCTAAATATTTTCCTGCTGATAAGAAACAAGCTGCCTTGTGGGAAATATATAATTTTGTGCAAATCAAAGAAGAGAGTCTCCCACAAGCTTGGGGGAAGCTTCTCCGATTACTTAATGCTTTGCCTGATCATCCGCTTAAGAAAAATGAAATACTTGATATCTTTTATAATGGACTAACCGATGCTTCCAAGGACTACTTGGATAGTTGTGCTGGTTGTGTTTTCAGGGAAAGAACAGTCAATGAAGCTGAATTACTATTGAGTAATATGTTGACTAATGAAAATAATTGAACTCTTCCTGAGCCAATTCCTGAGGCAATCCCCGAACCAATTGAGCCAACTCCTGAGCCTATTCCTAAACCCACTCCTAAGAAGAGGGGCGTTCTATTTCTCAATCCTGAAGATATGCAAGAGGCAAATAAATCAATGAAAGAAAAATGTATTAAAGCTGAAGATGTTAAGAATTTACCTCCTATTGAAGAAATACATGGTCTTAATACACCTCCTGTTGAAGGACCACATTATCTTGATAACCCGACACAGGCAGTAAAGGTAAATTCTCTCTATAGATATGATAAAGTTGAAATTCCGTCTACTAAATTTCATAGCCCATGCTTAGATGAATTTGGTGACTTTATGGATAGACAAGAAAGTGTTAATGCTTATGTTGGTAGAGAATTAAAGAATAATGCTTTTGAGGCAGGATGCTTGAGTGATTATATGGCTAGAGTTAAAGGTGAACTTAAACTCATCAGCAAATATGCTTCTATGGTTGCCACTCAAGCTGAGCAAGTACTTAAAGCTCAAAATGATTTGCTCGATGAATTAAATAATAATAATGACTTTGCTATTAGAGTGGCTACTAGAACTGGTAGAATGACTCAGGAACCTTTGTATCCTAAAGGCCACTCTAAGTGAATTGAGCAGGATTATCAGAGAAATAATTTAGAGGCACCTAGTTCTTCCAATATCACTTTCCATGTTAATGGTAATGAGCATACAGTACACTTTCCGAGGAAAAATTCGCAAGTTCATAGCATCAATTCTATTGGAAAAAGTCCAACTATCATTATTGGAGGTTTTGAATTTCCTCTTCCTACTGTCAAGAAAAAAAATATGATATTCTTATTTGGGGATGTTCATATCCCCGTTGAGGTAACTTAGTGTTATCCGAAATTTCTCCGATTCCATGTTATTCGGAATGAGCTTGTTAACAAGACTTGATCAACCTTGTTAGTGGATTCATTTTGATGATCATGAGATGGATGAAACTAGAAGGCACAACCTTCCACCTCTTTTTACTTTCTGTTATTTAAAATAAATAAAGCAAAAATAGTATCATCTGTCTGTTTTCTGAATTATCCGTGCAATGAAAAATATCCCAAAAATAAAAGTGCTCCAAATGCCCTGCAGGAGGGGAAAGCACCTGGCCACGAGAGTGAAGGGCGCGCCCACACCCCCTGGGAGCTCCCCTGTCTCGTGGGCCCACAGTGCCCCCCTCCACTTATTCCTACACCCACACACTCCATCTTCTTCCCAAAAAAATCCCCATCCAGCTCAAGCACGAGTTCTAGCTCATTTTGCTGTGATTTTTTATCTCCTTGCTCAAAGCACCATTCACAAAACTGCTTTGGAAGATTGTTGCTTGGTATGTGACTCGTCCATTGGTCCAATTAGTTTTTGTTCTAGTGCTTTATTCATTGCAAAATTTTGCTGCATAGGTGACCCTGTTCTTGAGCTTGCATGTCAGATTTATGAGGTCCCAAGTAATTCTAATGCATGATATATGCTCTAGGCACTTGTAGGAGTAGTTGCTACCAATCTTGTTTAGTTTTATTCACTTTTATTTTGAATTTATTAAAATTTCAGAAATTTTCAGAAAATGTTAAGGAGATTTTTGAGGGGCTCTTCTAGCCAAGGCTCCCAGGAAAGACAAGCTAAAGAGAAGGAAAAGGCCAAGTATAATCTTCCTCGCATAGCGAAAGTACGGCCGTGTGAATGGACCTGTGACGAATTCTTGAGAGAAGCCGGGATTTATGAAGACTTTTATTCTTTGATCGAGAATGCAGGCCTCACAGATTTCCTCCACGACCGGATCGATCAGTATCTCTTACTCACCAATACTTTCATGCAAAACTTTTATTATTACCCTAAGAAGTCACCACCTTCAGTATCATTTCATTTATATGATGAATTTAGGGAAATGTCTTTATGTAATTTTTGCGCGATATGTAGGATACCTTTGAGGGAAAATTAGATGAACCACATCGTAAAGATGTGGATGGCTTTGTTAACACTATTACTGTAGGGGATCCAAAGAAGGGTTCCGACGCGAGAATCTCTAGCATACACTTTCCTGTTTTATGCTACTTAGCCATATTTGCTAGTCGATGCTTAATTGGTCATGGAAATAGTGGAAATTTCAGTGTTCCTGATATTATTATTCTTCACCATACCTTGTTTGGTGATAATAGTTTTAGTATGGGTGTCGTCATTGCTAAACGGCTAAGCCTGAATTGTACAAAAGGCCCCATCTTTGGAGGTATCTATGCTACACGTCTGGCTAAATATTTTGAGATACCTATTAGGCACCATGAGAAAGATGAGACAATATTGCCTCCTTACATTTTAGATTATAGGAGCATGGTAGAGCATGAGTTTATTGTTGACAACGAAGATAAGATGCTTCTGTATAACCTGAGATTTACTAAGAAACACAATGAGACTATTATTCTGCCTGCGCCTCTGTTGTTTGATTTGATTGCAGTTAATTATCTTGTCACACCGGGAGCAGTGTACGCTCATCAAGGCCAAGCATCCACTCCAGAACCTGAGCCTGAGCCGGAACCTTCACTGGACCCTTATCATGCATCATCTTACCAGTGGGATCCGGAGGAGATGGCCAGCCAGTGGTATCCTGATTACACCCCTTAGTACACCTGGGAGAGTAGCCGTGGTCCATGGCAATAGACCAACTTAGGCCAAAAGACTAAGCTTGGGGGAGTATGTATTTCTCACCGACTTTACATTCATGTTCACACACTATTCTAGTTGTCGGTGCTCATACTCTTTCATTGTATTATCCATGTTAGTTTAATTTTCTTTTTCTCACTTTTTTCTTGTTTGTTTGATAAACTTTAAGAAAAACCAAAAAAATTAGTTAGTTTAATTTCCATGCTTGTAGTAGAATGAAAATGAAAACCCAAAAAGATTTCTCATTCTTCTTCTTGCTTGTTGGGAGCTTTCCCGTGTAAATAGTTTTCTTTTCTTTTCTTTCCTTTGGGGGTCGAGAGTAGAAGACCGTATTGAAAATGTTTAGTGGCTCTCATATGCATGATTGTTGACTTAACTTGGAGCCCATATTACTTTGTCTTCTCTCTTGAGTTGAATGCTTGCAGGTTCCAGCTTAGTCCAATGCACGTGCACTATTATTATTATACACATCGTTCGGTCATGCAAGTGAAAGGCAATAATGACGATATATGATGGACTGATTGAGATGAGAAAAGCTGGAATGAACTCGACATCTCTTGTTTTTGTAAATATGATGAGTTCATCATTCCTGATTCAGCTTATTATGAAGTAAACATATTTGCAATGACATTTAGAGATTATAGTTGCTTGTGCCATGCTTGATTAGCAATGAGTTATAATGGTTTACCTTGCGTGCCAACATGCTATTAAAATGATTGTGATGTGGTATGATGGGATGGTATCCTCCTTTGAATGAATTCACTGACTCGACTTGGCACATGTTCACGCATGTAGTTGAAACAAATCAACATAGCCTTCACGATATTTATGTTCATGGTAGATTATATCCTACTCATGCTTGTACTTGGTGTGAATTAATTTTAATGCATGTTCATGACTATTGTCGCTCTCTCAGTTGGTCGCTTCCCAGTCTTTTGCTAGCCTTCACCTGTACTAAGCGGGAATACTGCTTGTGCATCCAAACTCCTTAAACCCCAAAGTTGTTCCATATGAGTCCACCATACCTTCCTATATGCGGTATCTACCTGCCATTCCAAGTAAATTTGTATGTGCCAAACTCCAAACCTTCAAATGAATTTTTTTTGTATGCTCGAGCAGCTCATGTTTCAACTAGGGCTGCATGTATCTTCCATGCTAGGTGGGTTATTCTCAAGAGGAGTGGACTCCGCTCCTCATTCACGAGAAAGGGCCGGTAACCGGGATGCCCAATCCTATGATCCAAAAAGATCAAAGCAAATCAAATTAATTAAACAAAACTCCCCCAGGGTTCTTGTTTGTTGGAGGCACTCGTTAGTTTGAGCAAGCCATGGATTGATGCTTGTTGGTGGTGGTGGGGTATAAACTTCTACCATTCTGTTTGGGAACCGCCTATAATGCATGTAGTATGGAAGATATAGCCATCTCATAGTTGTTGTGTTAACAGTGAAAGTATGCCACTCAAAATGTTATTCATCTCTATTTTAAAATCGAGCTCTGGCACCTGTACAAATATCTGCTTCCCTCTGCGAACGGCCTATCTATTTACTTTTATGTTAAGTCATCACCTTGTTATTAAAAAGCACCCGCTGGGGAGCACACTGTCATTTGCATTCATTACTATTGGTTTATATTGGGTATGACTTGACTGGATCTCTTTTACCGTGAGTTACAATGTTTAGTCAGTCCTTGATCTTTAAAGGTGCTCTGCATTTATGTTTTGCGGTCTCAGAAAGGGCTAGCGAGATACCATTTTGTTATATCATATTATGATTGTTTTGAGAAAGTGTTGTCATCCGAGTTTTATTATTATTGCTCGCTAGCTAATTATGCCATTGATATGAGTAATTGTGAGACCTAGGTATTATTGTGAGTATGGTTAGTTCATAATACTTGCTGGAAACCTGAATGCTGGCTTTACATATTTACAACAACAAGAGCAAACCGAGTTTGTAAATTTTTTTCTTTATCACTTTCAGTTTATCAACTGAATTGCTTGAGGACAAGTAAAGGTTTAAGCTTGGGGGAGTTGATACGTCTCCAATGTATCTACTTTTCCAAACACTTTTACCCTTGTTTTAGACTCTAATTTGCATGATTTGAATTGAACTAACCCGGACTGACGATGTTATCAGCAGAACTGCCGTGATGTTGTTTATTGTGCAGAAAACAAAAGTTCTCGGAATGACCTGAAAATCCACGAAGATAAGTTTTGAAAAATATAAAAAATACTGGTGAAAGAATCAAGACCAGGGGGCCCACACCCTGTCCACGAGGGTGGGGGCACGCCCTCCCCCCTGGGCGCGTCGCCCTGTCTCGTGGGCCCCCTGACGCTCCGCCGACCTCAACTCCAACTCCATATATTCCGTTTCACGGAGAAAAAAATCAGAGGGAAAGTTTCATCGCGTTTTACAATACGGAGCTGCCGCCAAGCCCTAATCTCTCTTGGGAGGGCTAATCTGGAGTCCGTTTGGGGCTCTGGAGAGGGGGATTCGTTGCCGTCGTCATCATCGACCATCCTCCATCACCAATTTCATGATGCTCACTGTCGTGCGTGAGTAATTCCATCGTAGGCTTGCTGGGTGGTGATGGGTTGGATGAGATTTACCATGTAATCAAGTTAGTTTTGTTAGCGTTTGATCCCTAGTATCCACTGTGTTCTGAGATTGATGTTGCTATGACTTTGCTATGCTTAATGTTTGTCACTAGTGCCCGAGTGCCATGATTTCAGATCTGAACCTATTATGTTTCCATGAATATATCTGTGTTCTTGATACGGTTACCACTACTATCATACTACTTTTCTACTAAATACTTTGCTGCAGATACTAAGTTATCCAGGTGTGGTTGAATTGACAACTCAACTGCTAATACTTAAGAATATTCTTTGGCTCCCCTTGTGTCTAATCAATAAATTTGGGTTGAATACTCTACCCTCAAAAGTTGTTGCGATCCCCTACACTTGTGGGTTATCAGCCCCCAAGTGGGAGGATCACTCTCCACTCGGAGTGTTTTTTAACTTAGGAGAATCGGGTTCGCGGCTAAGTCACCCACTGGGGGATTTGGACACAAGTGATTACGAGAAACCAATCATTAAGATATTGTAAAGATCTTGTCTTTGGGAAAACAAACTGAAGTGCTTTTATTACAACTCGTCGGGTCGAGTGATTCTAGGTATAGAAAGGATGAAGCAGCTCCGCATTCCATGCACGTGGCTCATCCATTTTCTTGGTTACGTAGTAGATGTGATACGCTCCATTGTGAAGCACCTTGGTGATGATGAATGGACCTTCCCAGGCCAGAGCGAGCTTGTGAGGTCGTTTCTGAACCACTCGGAGCACCGGGTCTCCTTCCTGAAACGCTCGACCTCTGACATTGCGGGTGTAGAATCGACACAGAACCTGTTGATAAATGGTCGACCGAACCAAAGCCATCTCGCATTTTTCCTCCAAGAGATTGACTGCGTCTTCGCGTGCTTGCTCTGCTTCGGCTTCTGAGAACAGTTCAACTATGGGAGCATTGTGTAGCAAATTACTCGGAAGGATCTGTTGGGTGTTGTCATGAGCCCCCATAGGGCTGATGGCAATTCGGTCACCCAAGCCCCAGCAGCATGCTTAAGATCAAGCATTAGGCGAGGCTTTAACCCCTGAAGGATCAGACCATTCGCCCTTTCAGCTTGTCCATTTGACTGCAGGTGCGCGATAGATGCGTAGTCTACCCGAGTGCCTTGAGATGCACAGAGCGCTTTGAAATCATCAGAATCAAAGTTGGAGCCGTTATATGTGATGATACTGTGAGGAATTCCATATCTAAATATCAACTCTCTGATGAAACTGATGGCAGTGCCAACTCCAAGGTTCTTGTTGGGCTTGGCTTCGATCCACTTGGTAAACTTGTTGACTGCTACGAGAAAATGGGTGAAGCCACTCGCGCCGGTTTTGAAGGGTCCGACCATATCCAATCCCCAGACTGCAAACGGCCAGACGAGTGGAATAGTCTTCAGGGCAGATACGGGCTTGTGAGACATGTTTGAGTAAAACTGGCAACCTGCGCACTTGTCGACTATATCTTTCGCCATCTCATTTGCTCGAGGCCAATAAAATCCAGCTTGGTATGCTTTGGCCACGATGGTACGAGAGGACGCATGGTGACCATAGGTCCCTGAGTGGATATCATTTAGGATCATCTGACCTTCTTCTGGGGTGATGCAGCGTTGGGATACACCTGTGACACTCTCTTTGTAAAGCTGCCCTTTCATCACGATGAAAGCTTTGGATCGACGGACTATCTGGCGAGCCTCGTCTTCGTCCTCTGGGAGCTCTTTTTTGATAATGTACGCGATGTATGGGACCGTCCAATCGGGAGTGATCACCAAAACTTCCATGATCAGGTCGACCACGGCTGGAATCTCTACCTCAGTTGGGTTGGTTGGACTAATCGGTTGCGGGGCTCTTCTTTGAAGGGATCTTCTTGCACTGACAAGGTATGGAGATGCTCCAAGAACACATTGCTGGGGATAGGCTTCCGAGTGGAACCTGTCTTCGGTAGATCATCAGCAACTTGATTTTTGATTCGTGGTATGTGGTGGAGCTCCAATCCCACAAACTTCTTCTCTAGCTTTCTCACTTCATTGCAGTAACCTGTCATTGCGGGACTCCTAACATACCATTCTTTCCTCACTTGGTTAACCACCAAATCTGAGTCGCCATAAACCATCAGGCGTCGGACGTCGAGTGAAATGGCCATATGCAACCCATATAAAAGTGCTTCATACTCAGCTTCATTGTTTGAAGAGTCAAAGTGAATCTGAAGGACATAACTGAGTTTGTCTCCTCGTGGGTATACTAAGACCACTCCTGCACCAGAGCCATTTAACATCTTGGATCCATCAAAGAACATGGTCCAATGCTCCGACTAAATTTGAATCGGCTGTTGTTGTTCAGTCCACTCTGCGAGGAAATTTGCAATTGCTTGAGACTTAATGGCCTTCTTTGCCTCAAATTTGATATCCAAAGGAAGAAGTTCAATCGCCCACTTTGCCACTTGACCAATTGCATCTCTGTTATTCAGGATCTCTGACAATGGAGCATCGCTGACGACTGATATTGAATGATCGGAGAAATAATGTGCAACCTTCTTCATGGTCTGGTAAATCCCATAAACAAGCTTCTGATAATGAGGATACCTCTGCTTGGATGAGATTTAGATTTCTGAGATGTAATACACGGGGCGCTGAACTTTGAAGGCTTTGCCCTCTTCTTCCCGCTCGACCGTGAGCACTGTGCTAACAACTTGTTCTGTGGCTGCGATGTAAAGCAACAGGGGATCCTTGCTAACCGGAGCAGCAAGCACCGGCTGGGTGGAAAGCAAGGCTTTGAGCTCCTTAAGTGCTACTTCAGCTTCATCACTCCACTCAAATTTGTCAGATTTCTTCATCAGTCGGTAAAGAGGCAGTGCCTTTTCACCGAGCCGTGAGATGAATCGTCTCAAAGCGGCCAAGCAACCAGTAAGCTTCTAAATGTCATGCATGCGCATTGGGCGCTTCATTCGGAGGATTGTGCCAATCTTCTCAGGGTTTGCGTCGATCCCTCATTCGGAAACAAGGAAACCGAGTAACTTTCCGCCTGGGACTCCAAATGTGCACTTAGATGGGTTAAGCTTGATATCATACCTTCTCAGGTTGGTAAAGGTTTCAGCAAGGTCAGTCAGCAGGTTAGAACCTTTGTGTGACTTAACCATTATGTCAAACATATATGCTTCCACATTTCGACTGAGTTGAGTGAGCAGGCACTTCTGAATCATGTGCATGAATGTGGCACCAGCATTCTTGAGGCCGAAGGGCATAGTAACATAGCAAAAACACTAAAACGGGGTGATGAAAGCTGTTTTTATCTCGTTGGGTCCATACAGTTGGATCTGATGGTACCTGGAATAAGCGTCCAGGAAGGACAGTCGCTCACATCCCGCAGTTGAGTCGACAATCTGGTCGATGCGGGGTAGAGGAAAATGATCTTTCGGGCAGGCCCGATTGATGTGTTTGAAGTTAATGCACATTCGAAGTGAATTGTCTTTCTTGGGAACCATAACGACATTGGCGAGCCACTCGGAGTGGTATATCTCGCAGATGTACTCATCAGCCAGGAGCCGAGCCACGTCTTCACCAATGGCCTTTCTCTTCTCTGTGGCGGATCGACGGAGGTACTCTTTGACGAGTTTTACTTTTGGATCAACACGCAAACGGTGCTCAGCCAGTCCCCTGGGTACACCTGGCATGTCAGAAGGTTTCCACGCAAAGATGTCCCAGTTCTCATAGAGGAACTTGATCAGCGCTTCTTCCTATTTGCTATCGAGCGTCGTTGAGATATGAGTCGGAGCTGCATTGGGATCAGTCGGGTGAACATGGACTGGCTTGTTCTCTCTGGCTAATTGAAATGCGGACTCTGAGGCAGGCCTCTTAGCACGCAACAAATCAATTGGATCTGCTGTCTTCTGATATTCTTGGAACTCTACTGCTACCATCTGCTCATCTGCTATTTTTGCTCCATCTTGAAGACAATCTTCTGCTCTCTGATGGTTACCAGAAACCGTTATTACGCCTCTGGGGAAAGACATCTTCATCTTGAGATAAACAGAGCACAGTCGAGCCATAAAGCTATCATAAGCAGGTTTGCCCAGAATGGCTTGATATGCACTCTGGAAATCCACTACCTCAAACGTCAACTTCTCCTTGCGGAAATTCTTCTCATCACCAAAAACCACATCGAGAGTGATATGGCCGAGTGATTTGGCTTTCTTTCCTGGTATGTCCCATGGAACCGCATGCTACTCTTGCTGAGTTTGGACATCGGGATGCCCATTCCATTGAGAGCTTCAACATACAGAATATTTAGGCCACTGCCACCATCCATCAGGACCTTAGTCAGTCAGGTGCCCCTACGACTGGGTCGACCACCAGCGCCTGCCGCCCAGGGGTAGCTACGCGTGCCGGGTGGTCGGACTGGTCAAATGTAATGGGGACCTTCGACCACTTCAGATATCTCGGCGTTGCCGGAGCAACCAAGTTTACTTCTCTGTTAATGACCTTCGGTCGACTTTTGCTCTCAATATCGGCAAAAATCACCAAGGTAGCATTGATATTGGGATAAGCACCGTCATCATCCTTATCCTCATCTTACTTCTCAGGCTCTTTGTCCTTATCACTGGGTTTACTCTCTCAGAAGCTCTAGATGAGGAGTCGACATTGATGAGTGGTATGCTTGGCGAGAATCAGATTCCCCTCCTCATCTTTCTTGGTGTGAATATGACACGGCAAATCCAACACATCGTTTCCATCCTGATCTTTCACCTTCTTAGGGGTCCAGGGCCCTTTAGGTTTCCCTTTGAACTTTCATTGATTTAACACCACTGCTGCCTCAGCCTTTTGCTTCTGCTTCCGACTGGAATTTCCTCCTCCGGTGTCCTGGGCGACTGTTTTATGTTTGCCACTCCAGAGTCGGTCTTCCTCTTCACCGTTAGCGTATTTGGTAGCCATCTCCATCATCCGAGTCAAAGACATATCTCATGTTCGACCGAATTTCAGGACGAGCTCTCTGTAGCGAACACCTTCCTTGAAAGCACAGACCACTTGGTGATCTGACACATTTTCCACTGTGTGGTGCAGAGTGATCCATCTCTAGATATAGTCCCTGAGGATTTTATTCGGTTTCTGCATGCAATGTTGTAGCTCTGGTAGACTGGCAGGTCTCTTGCAAGTGCCCTCAAACATTCTGGTGAACACTCGGGCTAACTCATCCCAACTCAAAATACTCCTAGGGGAAACTGAGTCAGCCAAGCTCTGGCAGACCCTTCAAGCATCAGAGGAAGGTGCTTCATGGCCACCTCATCGCTGCCGCCACCGATGTGCACAGCCACTCGGTAGTCTTCGAGCCAAGTATCGGGCTTTGACTCGCCTGTAGACTTACTGACGCCAGTCTCCAGTCTGAAGTTATGGGGTATCTCAGCAGCTCTGATGGCCCTTCCGAAACATTCGGGGCCGGAAACATGGACTCTGCCCCCACTGGGTCTGTTCCAATCCAACCCTTCTCTGTATGCTCTATTCCGGTCGACCAAACCTTGCAAAAGGACAGACCTTGCGTCAAAGCCAGGTTCTCTGGGGTCGATTGGAACTCTGCGGTTGTTCCCGTATGGATGCCTGTCATCATTGCGCCGGGGCGCATATGACCCGTCCCTCGGAAGGGGCGAAGGCACTCGACGGTAGTTGTCGCGGGCATACTCACGATCATATTCACCATGAGCTCTTCCCAGGTACCGATCCTGGCAGTGATCACGGACTCCCTGCCGCAAAGGGGACCTAGGACTGTGAGCCGACTGAACGCTATCTGCTCTCACCGATCTGCTGTGGATTCTGTTCCGCGACTAGGAAACAACGGAGTTCTGGTCCCCCGCTGCTCGGAGCAACATTCTGATCTGCTCCAGGCCTCTCCCAGCCTCTGAACGAGACGGCTGAATAGACTCTGCAATATGTGCAGCGGCTGCCAAATTCTGAATCGGTGTATGGAATACTTGAGTTTCCGGTGGAAACAACTGTCGTGGACGTCGACTGGATTAGAGAATCAGTCGACGAGCACGCTCGCCGACAGAATGTTGGAGATTCTCCACATGAGTGCACTCAGCCAGAGTGGCCAGGCGCACCGCCTCCAAGGCCCGAGCCTTGTCGGTTTCCCCTATGATGGGGGTCTGGAGAGCCTCCACGCTGCGGCGGTGCAGCTCCTCCCTCTGCCGCGAGCTGAGAGGTTGGTGCTGGTACTCTTCGTGGCCGAGTGACGGACCAGTGCTTCTGCCGCCGTTGCCATTGTGGCGGAACCCAGGCGGACCGCGATGGGAGTCGACCATGAGAACATTCACCGCGGGATAACAACTCCTGCTCTCATAAAGAGTATCTGCGAAATCAGTCGACAGTTTGACCGATCCACGAGAATGCATGTTGGGCTTAATAGCCGCGACTTGGGGGTGAAGTCCCGACTAGCCATCGTGTGTCTCACCCATCACTGGAGCCGCGAACGACCAGACCACTTGCAGCGGCGTCCAGGGGAGTGAGTCGACAACGCGATGACCGACTAGTATGGTGAAGACGACTGCCTAAGGATGATGCCGCAGGAACTCGCGCGGAAGTATGCCAAGCCGCGACCCGGGAGGGCCTCGATGTCGAGGGGAGCCTCCTGGAGCCAGGCAGAGTTGTCGGCGACGAAAATGAGCGCGTCGAGCCGGAACTCGCGGCCCATGACCAAATCGCCACCGGCAACCATGCTGATGAAGGTCGAAGAAAAAGCAACCTCGCCGGAAGTGGCTAAGACACTTTGCCCCATGGTGGGCGCCCACTGTCGTGGTACTAAGTCTGACAGTAAGTTTAGGGGGTACGTATGGAGAGGCAAGGTCCTAGCTACGGCAAGGTTGTACACGAGTATTTTACGAGTTCAGGCCCCTCCCGGAGGAGGTAAAAGCCCTACGTCTCGGTGCCCGGAGGCGGTCGATTGGAATGTATGAGTGTGTGTGTGTGTGTTACATGGGGTGCGAACCCTCGTGCCAGAGGAGGGGGTGGCTTATATAGAGTTCGCCAGGACCCCAGCCATCCCCCGTAATAGAGGGTTCAATGTACATAAAGATTTGGGGCGTTACTGGTAACACCAGCCTTAAGTGCCTTTAATGACCTTAAAGACTACGGAGTGAATGCTCGCCCGTTGCTGTTCTGAGTGACTTCTGGTCTTCAGTAGGTCCAGTGATTTCTTGTATGGTTGAGTGGTTGACTGGTCGTGTGACTTCGGGAAGGAGGGATACCCTAGTTGTTCATTGGTCGCGTGGATTGCACTCGACACCTTTATTGGGTACCCCCTGTTGTCTCTTGAGCTTCTTTGCTTCTAGGGTAGTGACCTTGGGTAGGTCGTATAGGTCAGGCCTATGACCCTAACCTAGGTCTATATCCTCATCAAGCCCCCGAGAGGCCCCAGGGCGGCACTCAGGAGACTCCGGGGTGTAAACAGCCCCACTCGTTATTATGTAAGAGTGTCACGAGCGGAGACCTTCATTGGCTGGTGATAACCCACAAGTATAGGGGATCACAACAGTTTTCGAGCGTAGACTATTCAAACCAAATTTATTGATTTGACACAAGGGGAGCAAAAGAATATTCTCAAGTATTAGCAGTTGAGTTGTCAATTCAACCACACCTGGATAACTTAGTATCTGCAGCAAAGTATTTAGTAGCAAAGTAGTATGATAGTAAGGGTAATAGTGGCAAAAGTAACGATAGCAGTTTTGTACTAATTGTAACAGTAAAGTAAATAAGCAAAGCAAAATATGTGAAAAGCTCGAAGGCATTAGATCAGTGATGGATAATTATGTCGGATGTTATTCCTCATGTAATAGTTATAACATAGGGTGACACAGAACTAGCTCCAATTCATCAATGTAATGTAGGCATGTATTCCGAATATAGTCATACGTGCTTATGGAAAAGAAAATGCATGGCATCTTTTGTCCTACCCTCCCATGGCAGCGGGGTCCTAGGGAATCTAAGGGATATTAAGGCCTCTTTTAATAGAGTACTGGACCAAAGTATTAACACATAGTGAATACATGAACTCCTCAAACTACGGTCATCACCGAGAAGTATCCCGATTATTGTCACTTCGGGATTGTCAGATCATAACACATAATAGGTGACTATAGACTTGCAAGATAGGATCAAGAACTCACATATATTCATGAAAATACAATAGGTTCAGATCTGAAATCATGGCACTCGGGCCCTAGTGACAAGCATTAAGCATAGCAAAGTCATAGCAACATCAATCTCAGAACATAGTAGATACTAGGGATCAAACCCTAACAAAACTAACTTGATTACATGGTAAATCTCATCCAACCCATCACCGTCCAGCAAGAACACAATGGAATTACTCACGCACGGCGGTGAGCATCAAGAATATGGTGATGGAGGATGGTTGATGATGACGACAGCGACGAATCCCCCTCTCCGGAGCCCCGAATGGACTCCAGATCAGCCCTCCCGAGAGAGATTAGGGCTTGGCGGCAGCTCCATATTGTAAAACGTGATGAAACTTTTTATCTGATTTTTTTCTCCGCGAAAGAGAATATATGGAGTTGGAGTTGAGGTCGGTGGACATCCAGGGGGCCCACAAGGCAGGGGGCGCGCCCCCACCCTCGTGGGCAGGGTGTGGACCCCCTGACGCTATTTCTTTCGCCGGTATTAATTTATTAATTCTGAAAAGTTGCTCCATGGATTTTCAGGTCATTCCGAGAACTTTTATTTCTGCACAAAAATAACACCATGGCAGCTCTGCTGAAAACAGCGTCAGTCTGGGTTAGTTTCATTCAAATCATGCAAGTTAGAGTCCAAAACAAGGGCAAAAGTATTTGGAAAAGTAGATACGACAAAGAGGTATCAACTCCCCCAAGCTTAAACCTTTTCTTGTCCTCAAGCAATTCAATTGACAAACTGAAAGTGACAAAGTAAAACTTTTACAAACTCTGTTTGCTCTTGTTGTTGTAAATATGTAAAGCCAACATTCAAGTTTTCAGCAAAGATTATGAACTAACCATATTCACAATAACACTTAGGTCTCATGTTTACTCATATCAATGGCATAATCGAGCAAAAATAATAAATCTCGGATGACAACACTTTCTCAAAACAATCATATATGATATAAAAAAATGGTATCTCGCTAGCCCTTTCTGAGACCGTAAAACATAAATGCAGAGCACCTTTAAAGATCAAGGACTGACTAAACATTGTAATTCATGGTAAAAGAGATCCAGTCAAGTCATACCCAATATAAACTAATGGTAATGCATGCAAATGACAGTGTGCTCTGCAGCGGGTGCTTTTTAATAAGAAGGTGATGACTCAACATAAAAGTAAAGCCCTTCGCAGAGGGAAGCAGGGATTTGTAGAGGTGCGAAAGCTCAATTTGGAAATAGAGATAAATAACATTTTGAGCGGTATACTTTCACTGTCAATATAACCACTATGAGATCTCGATATCTTCCGTGCTACACACATTATAGGCGGTTCCGAAACAGAATGGTAAAGTTTATACTCCCCCACTACCAACAAGCATCAATCCATGGCTTGCCCAAAACAACAGGTGCCTCCAACTAGCAACAATCCTGAGGGTGTTTTGTTTAATTATTTTGATTTGATTTGATCTTTTTGATCATGGGACTGGGTATCCCGGTTACTAGCCATTTTCTCGTGAATGAGGAGCAGAGTCCACTCCTCTTGAGAATAACCCACCTAGCATGGAAGATACAGACAGTCCTAGTTGATACATGAGCTGCTCGAGCATACAAAACATAATTTCATTTGAAGGTTTGGAGTTTGGCACATACAAATTTATTTGGAATGGTAGGTAAATACCGCAAATAGGAAGGTATGGTGGACTCATATGGAATAACTTTGGGGTTTATGGAGTTTGGATGCACAAGCAATATTCCCGCTTAGTACAGGTGAAGGCTAGCAAAAGACTGGGAAACGACCAACTGAGAGAGCGATAACAGTCATGAACATGCATTAAAATTAATCAACACGGAGTGCAAGCATGAGTAGGTTATAATCCACCATGAACATAAATATCGTGAAGGCTATGTTGATTTTGTTTCAACTACATGCGTGAACATGTGCCATGTCAAGTCACTCGAATCATTCAAAGGAGGATACCACCCTATCATACCACATCACAACCATTTTAATAGCATGTTGGCATGCAAATAAACCATTATAAGATCCTAGCTAATTAAACATGGCATAAGAAACTATAATCTCTAATTGTCATGGCAAACATGTTCATTCATAATAGGCTAAATAAGGAATGATGAACTAATCATATTTACAAAAACAAGAGAGGTCGAGTTCATACCAGCTTCTCTCATCTCAACCAGTCCATCATATATCGTCATTATTGCCTTTCACTTGCACGACCGAACGGTGTGTATAATAATAATAGTGCACGTGCATTGGACTAAGCTGGAATCTGCAAGCATTCAATTCAAGGGAGAAGAGAAGGTAATATGGGCTCTTGGTTAAATCAACAATCATGCATATGAGAGCCACTTAAACATTTTCATTATGGTCTTCTCCTCTCGACCCCCAAAGGAAAAGAAAAGAAAATAAAACTATTTACACGGGAAAGCTCCCAACAAGTAAAAAGAAGAACGAGAAATCTTTTTGGGTTTTCTTTTAATTACTACTACTACAACATGGAAAGTGAACTAACTAATATTTTTGTTTTTTCTTAAGGTTTATCAAACACACAAGAAGAAAGCTAGAAAAAGAAATTAAACTAGCATGGATAATACAATGAAAAGTATGAGCACCGACAACTAGAATGAGTGTGTGAACATGAATGTAATGTCGGTGAGAAATACGTACTCCCCCAAGCTTGGGATTTTTGCCTAAGTTGGTTTATGGCCATGGATCGCGGCTACTCTCCCCGGTGTACTGAGGAGTGTCATTGTATTGCCACTGGCTGGCGATCTGCTTCGGATCCCACTGATAAGATGATGGACGATAAGGGTCTAGTGGTGGTTCCAGCTCAGGCTCTGGAGCTGATGTCTGGCCTCGGTGCGTGTACAGGGCCGATGGCAAGACAAGGTAATGGCCTGCAGTTAAATCAAACAAAGAAGGCGCAGGCAAGATGATAATCTCATTGTGTTTCTTATTAAATCTCAAGTTATATAGAAGCATATTATCATCATTGTTAACAATAAACTCATGTGCTACCATGCTCTTATAATCTAGAAAAGTAGGGGGTAGCATTGTCTCCTCTTTCTCATAATGCCTAATAGGTATCTCGAAATGTTTAGCAAGGCGTGCAACATAGATACCTCCAAAGATGGGGCCTTTTGTAAGGTTCAGGCTTAATCGTTTAGCAATAATGGCATCCAAAAGAGTTATCGCGAAATAAGGCATGGAACAAAATAATAATATCAGGAACACTAAGGTTTCCACAGTTTCCGCGACCAATTAAACATCGACTGGCCAATATGGCAAAGTAGCATAAACCAGGAAACTGTATGCTAGTGATTCTTGCATCGGAAACATTCCTCGATTCCCCTACACTAATAGTATCAATAAAGCCATCCACATATTTACGATGTGGTTCATCTAAACTACCCTCGAAGGGTATTCTGCAAAGTGCGCAAAAATTACGTAATGGCATCTCCCTAGCCTCATCATATAAATGAAAATCTACTGAAGGACATGAATTCTTAGGATAATAGTAGAAGTTTTGCACGAAAGTATTGGTGAGTAAGAGATACTGTTCGATCCGGTCGTGGAGGAAGTTGGTGAGGCCCGCATTATCAGCCAAAGAATAAAAGTCTTCATAAATCCCGCTGCTCTCAAGCAATTATCACAAGGCCATTCACACGGCCGTACTTCCGCTACGCGAGGAAGATTATACTTGGCCTTTTCTTTCTCCTTAGCTTGTTTGTCCTTGGAGCCTTGGCTAGAAGAGCCCCTCGAAAATCTCTTCATAATTTTCGTAAAATTTCTGAAAATTTAGTAACTCAAGATAAAACTGAATCAAACTCAATAAAGTTGATAGCAACTACTCCCACAAGTGCCTAGAGCCTATATCATGCATTAGAATTACTTGGGACCTCATAAATTTGTCATGCAAGCTCAAGAACAGGGTCACCTAGGCAGCAAAAATTTGAAATGAATAAAGCACTAGAACAAAAACTAATTGGACCATTGGAGGAGTCACATACCAAGGAACAATCTCCCAAAGCAGTTTTGTGAATGGAGCATTGAGCAAGGAGATCGAAAATCACAGCAAAATGAGCTAGAACTCGTGCTTGAGCTGGATGGGGATTTTTTTGGGAGGAAGATGGAGTGTGTGGGTGCAGGAATAAGTGGAGGGGGCCACCATGGGCCCACGAGGCAGGGGGCGCGCCCTGTAGGGGTGGGCGCGCCCTAGACCCTCGTGGCCAGGTGCTTGCCCCCCTACTGCGTTCTCAGTTCCTAAAATCCCCAAATATTCCAGAAAAAATCATACTAAATTGGCAGGGCATTTGGAGAACTTTTATTTTCGGGGTATTTTTTATTGCATGGATAATACAGAAAATAGACAGAAAATACTATTTTTTGCTTTATTTATTCTAAATAACAGAAAGTAAAAGGAGGGTACAGAAGGTTGTGCCTTCTAACTTCATCCATCTCATGATCATCAAAAGGAATCCACTAATAAGGTTGCTCAAATCTTGTTAACAAACCCATTTCGAATAACATGGAACCGGAGAAATTTTGAATAACACTAGGTTACCTCAACGGGGATATGCACATCCCCAATAATAAGAATATCATATTTCTTCTTAACAGTAGGAAGAGGAAATTCAAAACCTCCAATAATAATAGTTGGAATTTTCCCAATAGAATTGATGCTATCAACTTGAGGTTGTTTCCTCGGAAAGTGTACCGTATGCTCATTACCATTAACATGAAAAGTGACATTGCCTTTGTTGCATTCAATAACAGCCCCTGCAGTATTCAAAAAAGGTCTACCAAGGATAATCGACATACTACCGTCCTCGGGAGTATCAAGAATAACAAAGTCCGTGAAGATAGTGACATTTGCAATCACAACAGGCACATCCTCACAAATACCGACAGGTATAGCAGTTGATTTATCGGCCATTTGCAAAGATATTTCAGTAGGTGTCAACTTATTCAATTCAAGTCTATGAAATGAAGAGAGAGGCATAAGACTAACACCGGCTCCAAGATCACATAAAGCAGTTTTAACATAGTTTCTTTTAATGGAGCATGGTATAGTTGGTACTCCTAGATCTCCTAGTTTCTTTGGTATTCCACCTTTAAAAGTATAATTAGCAAGCATGGTGGAAATTTCAACTTTCGGTATCTTTATTTTATTTGTAATAATATCCTTCATGTATTTAGCATAAGGATTCATTTTAAGCATATCAGTTAAGCGCATACGTAAGAAGATAGGTCTAATCATTTCAGCAAAGCGCTCAAAATCCTCATCATCCTTTTTCTTGGTGGCTTAGGAGGAAAAGGCATGGGTTTATGAACCCATGGTTCTCTTTCTTTACCGTGCTTCCTAGCAACAAAGTCTCTCTTATCATAATGTTGATTCTTTGATTGTGGGTTATCAAGATCAATAGCAGGTTCAATCTCTACATCATTATTATTGCTAGGTTAAGCATCAACATGAACATTATCATTAACATTATCACTAGGTTCATGTTCATCACCATATTGTGTTTCAGCATCAGAAATAGAAATATCATTGGGATTCTTAGGTGTGTCTACAACAGGTTCACTAGAAGCATGCAAAGTCATATTATTTTTCTTTTTCTTTTTAGAAGGACTAGGTGCATCTACATTATTTCTCTGAGAATCTTGCTCGATTCTCTTAGGGTGACCTTTAGGATAGAAAGGTTCCTGAGTCATTCTACCAGTTCTAGTAGCCACTCTAACAACAGACTCGTGTTTATTATTCAATTCATTGAGCAAATCACTTTGAGCTTTAAGTACTTGTTCTGCTTGAGTGGTAACCATAGAAACATATTTACTAATGAGTTTAAGTTCACCTTTCACTCTAGCCATATAATCACTCAAGCGTCCAATCATGTAAGCATTACTGTTTATTCTCTACCAACATAAGCATTGAATTTTTCTTGCCTAGCCATAAAGTCATAAAATTCATCCAAACACTGGCTAGGAAACTTAGTAGAGGGGATTTAAACTTTATTATATCTATAGAGAGAATTTACCTTTACTACCTGTGTCGGGTTATCAAGACAATGTGTTTCTTCAATAGGTGGTATATTAAGACCATGTATTTCTTCAACAGGAGGTAAATTCTTAACATCTTCAGCTTTAATACCTTTTTCTTTCATAGATTTCTTTGCCTCTTGCATATCCTCAGGACTGAGAAATAGAACACCCCTCTTCTTTGGAGTTGGTTTAGGAATAGGCTCAGGAGTTGGCTCAGGAAGAGTACACTTATTTTCATTAATCACATATTATTCAATAAGAATTCAGCTTGGTCGACTGTTCTTTCCCTGAAAACACGACCAACACAACTATCCAAGTGGTCCTTGGAAGCATCAGTTAGTCCATTATAAAAGATATCAAGTATTTCATTTTTCTTAAGAGGATGATCAGGCAAAGCATTAAGTAATCGGAGAAGCCTCCCCCAAGCTTGTGGGAGACTCCCTTCTTCAATTTGCACAAAATTATATATTTCCCTCAAGGCAGCTTGTTTCTTATGTGCAGGGAAATATTTAGCAGAGAAGTAATAAATCATATCCTAGGGACTACGCACACAACCAAGATCAAGAGAATTAAACCAAGTTTTAGCATCACCCTTTAATGAGAATGGAAATATCTTAAGGATATAATAGTAGCGATATTTCTCATCATTAGTGAACAGGGTGGCTATATCATTTAACTTAGTAAGATGTGCCACAACAGTTTCAGATTCATAGCCATAAAAAAGGATCAGATTCAACCAAAGTAATTATCTCAGGATCAACAGAGAATTCATAATCCTTATCAGTAACAAAGATAGGTGAAGTAGCAAAAGAAGGGTCATATTTCATTCTAGCATTTAGAGATTTCTGTTTAAGTTTAACTAGTAACTTCCTAAGATCAGATCTATCATTGCAAGCAAGACAATCCCTAGCGGTTTCTGCATCCATAACATAACCCTCAGGAACAACAGGCAATTCATATTTAGGGGGAGAACCTTCATCATCACTATCTTCAATAATTTCATTCTCTCTAGCCCTAGCAAGTTATTAGTCAAGAAATTCACCTAATGGCACAGTAGTATCAAGCACGGAACTAGTTTCATCATAAGTATCATGCATAGCAGAAGTGGCATCATCAATAACATGCGACATATCAGAATTCATAGCAGTAGCAGGTTTAGGTGTCGCAAGTTTACTCAAAACAGAAGGAGAATCTAGTGCATGGCTAGATGGCATCTCCTTACCTCCCCTCGTAGTTGGGGAATTTTTTTACTTCTTTTGTCTTTCAAGTTCGTCATAGTGATCAGAAGAAATAAATCCCAAGTGAATCAAGGAATAGAGCTATGCTCCCCGGCAACGGCGCCAGAAAATAGTCTTGATAACCCACTAGTATAGAGGATCGCAATAGTTTTCGAGGGTAGAGTATTCAACCCAAATTTATTGATTCGACACAAGGGGAGCCAAAGAATATTCCAAGTATTAGCAGTTAAGTTGTCAATTTAACCGCACATGGATAACTTAGTATCTTCAGCAAAGTATTTAGTAGCAAAGTAGTATGATAGTAACGGTAACAGTGGAAAAAGTAACGATAGTCGTTTTGTAGTAATTGTAACAGTAGCAACAGTAAAGTAAATAAGCAAAGCACAATATGTGAAAAGCTCATAGGCATTGGATCAGTGATGGATAATTATGTCAGATGCGATTCCTCATGTAATAGTTATAACATAGGGTGACACAGAACTAGCTCCAATTAATCAATGTAATGTAGGCATGTATTACGAATATAGTCATACAAGCTTATGGACAATAACTTGCATGACATCTTTTTTCCTACCCTCCCGTGGCAGCAGGGTTCTAGTGTAAACTAAGGGATATTAAGGCCTCCTTTTAATAGAGTACTGGACCAAAGCATTAACACATAGTGAATACATGAACTCCTCAAACTACGGTCATCACCGAGAAGTATCCCGATTATTGTCACTTCGGGGTTGTCGGATTATAACACATAATAGGTGACTATAGACCTGCAAGATAGGATCAAGAACTCACATATATTCATGATAACATAATAGGTTCAGATCTGAAATCATGGCACTCGGGCCCTAGTGACAAGCATTAAGCATAGCAAAGTCATAGCAACATCAATCTCAGAACATAGTGGATACTAGGGATCAAACCCTAACAAAACTAACTTGATTACATGGTAAATCTCATCCAACCCATCACCGTCCAGCAAGCCTACGATGGAATTACTCATGCACGGTGGTGAGCATCATGAAATTGGTGATGGAGGATGGTGGATGATGATGACAGCGATGAATCCCCCTCTCCGGAGCATCGAACAGACTCTAGATTAGCCTTCCCGAGAGAGATTAGGGCTTGGCGGTGGCTCTGCATCGTAAAACGCGATGAAACTTTTTCTTTGATTTTTTCTCCGCGAAAGAGAATATATGGAGTTGGAGTTGAGGTCGGTGGACATCCAGCAGGCCCATCAGGCAGGGGGCGCGCCCAGGGGGAGGGGGCGCGCCCCCACCCTCGTGGATAGGGTGTGGGCCCCCTGGCACAATTTCTTTCGCCAATATTTTTTATTAATTCTGAAAAGTTGCTCCGTGGATTTTCAGGTCATTCCGAGAAATTTTAGTTCTGCACAAAAATAACACCATGGGAGTTCTGCTGAAAACAGTGTCAGTCCGAGTTAGTTTCTTCAAATCATGCATGTTAGAGTCGAAAACAAGGGCAAAAGTGTTTGGAAAAGTAGTTACAACGGAGACGTATCAGCCGAAGCCTTGCTTCATGTCGTCCGACGAGGACCCCGCCCTGCACTGCCCCTGACTACCGTTGGGGTGTCCGAAAACCAGGATGAGACCAAGGGGCAAGGGGGACGCTGGCGGTGCCCTCGACGACCGTAGGACCTTCGCCGGGGGGAAGGGCTCGCCAGCGCCTTCCCTGGCGGGGGACCTACCTCAGAGCAGCGTCTTGCTCCGCACAGCGCGGGGGATGCCCTGGCCCCGGGCTCCCCTCCATGCCGCTACCAAGGCCCTTCGGGCTCCTGCGGCTGGGCCGCCACCCTGGGAGCCCTGGCGGTCGCTGCGCCTTGGTTCACCTGCGGTCCATTGTTAGCGCAAGCGTGCTCCTGAGGCGTCAGCTGTACCCAGTGGTTGTTGCTGTCGAAGGTGTTGGTGGAGCCCTGCAGCGGCTCGCAAAGAGCCTCGGCTTCGTGTACCTCTAGCAGCCAGCCTGGCACGGGGGATCGGCTGGGGCCTTCTCCCGGCGTGGACCTCAGGTCCACTACGACGGGCACGTAGGCTTCCAGGCTGGCCGCGCCTGAGTCGTTTCCCGGTTGCCTCACGCTTCTGCCCCCCCTCCCCGCGGTCATCATCAGGTCTTGGTGACCGCGGGTCGGTGCCCCTGCGCGACCCTAGGGGAGGTTGCTCGGAGTCGCCCCGCCCAGAGGTGGCATGGTCCGAGTTGTGCGGGCCCTGCCGTGAGGTAGGCTGACGCCGAGAGGCTCTTTAGCGGCCCTGGGAGGGGAGGCGCGGGTGTGGCGAGGGTGAGCGCGTGCCCCTACCACGACTTGCGACATGGGCATGGTGCAGAATGGTGTTGCCCCCTGCATGATGCATCCAGCAACTCGGCAACTCCCTCCAGCAGGGTGTCGCGGCCACATTCCGCCAGGCTACACCTTAGCAGTTCTCGAGCCACAATGACTGCGACTTGCATGTTTGCCTGCTCCCGGCGAGTGTGCGGTGCTGTTGCCGTGGCATAGCTCGAAGACTGCACGGTGGCGCAGTTATGATGCGACGCAAGAGGAGGGGGCTGCGGCCCGCGCCTCCCGCGTCCGGCAGCACTAGGCGGAGCGTGGGCCGCGAGCAGCACGGAGTGGAGATCTTCCTCGTCAGCAAGTGTTGTCGAAGAAGCCCAGACAACACAGTGCTCAACATGGGCTCTCGGGGCGTCGGCCATGGTGTCGGTTGAGTAGCGGCGGACCGGTCAATGGAAGAGAAGATCCGAGGCACCCCTACCTGGGGCACCAAATTTCGGATTTCGGGTTCCGCAAACCCTTGATAGGTTCGAACTCTGGGGTGCGCGCGGAGATCTCAACCTACCCAGCCTGCCAACTCAGGATCCTCATAGCCTAGCCTGTCGAACTCAAAGAGATAGAGAGACACAACAGTTTATCCTGGTTCGGGCCACCTTGTGGTGTAATACCCTACTCTAGCTTTGTGGTGGATTGCCTCGTGGTGTTGAGATTGAACTAATACAGTGGATGAACAGCCTCAGGAGGTGCGGTTTTCTTGAGCTCAAGTGAGCTGGTGAAGGAGGAATGGCTTCACTCCATTTGGATATGTACCCCCTTCTATGGTGGTGGCTAAGTCCTACTTATAGTGGCCTTGGTCCTCTTCCTAAATGTTGGCGGGAAGGGATCCAACAACGGCTGGATTTGAAGGGGGACAAGAAGTACATCCTATCCTGACTAAAGTGGTCTTCGCCTGCAAAAGCCCCTGGTCATGACGCTGCGATGGGCTCGCCGATGACCTCCATCCTGCCGCCCTGGCGTTTGATCGTTTGTAATATAGCGGGGTTTTTACGCCCCGAACTACGGATGTCGTGTTCTCCACAGGGATCTAGAACTTCGGAGCACACATTTGAAGCATTCAGAACAACTGAACAGATGAATCCAACCGAAGTGACAACAAGCAGCTACTGGAACAAGGTAAAAAATAATAATATGCAACAAGGGTAAAAGGGTTCAGAAATAGGACTTTCTCTTTTTAGTGATTTTCTTGTAAGAAAACAGACAAGTAACACTAGCACATGTAATATGGTTCAGATATCACACACAACTCATGCAACCAATTAAAGTGACAGCAGCTCACAGGAGAATAACTACTAACTTAATATCCAGCCAAGGATCACAGCAATTCAGCAAGGATACATGAGGGTTCAGCAAAGGTGCACAGGTAACAGAGTAAATTTCAGACCCAACGGTGCATATACTCAGAGAACAGGAACAAGAGAAGAGAGAAGTTCAGAGCCTATGGTCTTGGTGATCTTCAATTCGAAGCTGTAGATGTTGCAGGCGAAGAAGAACAGCAGGGGCACATTGGAGACGATCTATGGCAGAAGAACAGCAGCAACGGGCGACGGAGTTGAAGCAGAGCAGCGCGGTCGTCGGTGTTGGAGCAGAAGCGGCAGCGGTCATCGAGGTTGGAGCAAGAGCAGGAGCGGTCATCGGGGTAGGGCGGAGAAGAGCAGCGCGGGCGTCGGTCAGGGCGGAGAGGCCTCGCGGTGGATAAGCCAGGCCGCCAGCCTCCCGAAACCCTCGCTCTCCTGGTTCCTCTCGTTCCCCTTGATCCCTTCTCTTCCCTCCTTCGATCCAATCGTGGGTGAGTAGCGTGGAGAGGAAGAAAGGAGTCTTGGATTCGATCTAGTTCTCCTTCTCGCTTCCCTCGATCCCCTTTTTCTCCCCCTCCAATCTGGTGTTCCTCTGGTTCGATCTGGTGGTAGGTGAGCAGCATGGAGAGCGAGAGCAGTCAGCCCCCTGGTTATTTTTCCTTCAACCCCCACTCCTCTTCTTGGTGGTTCAGTCGCGCGTAGGATCAGACACCACGTCTGGTGTGTCGCGCCAGACCCCAGCTCCTCTGGTACTTTTCGGTGTTGCCCCCTTGAGAACTGAACTCTTCTCCAAGTTGATCCCCGCTTTAGTGTTGAAAGCATTTTCGACGAAATTTGGGTACCTAAACGCACCAGTCCTGCAAAAAATGAATAAGTGTTGTAAAAATATCACAATAGGAATATTTCTGTAGGAATGAATACTTTATGAGTGATTACTGAGATCATATGTTTAATTTGTGACTCAAAAAGGCTAAAAGTACTATATGTATAAATGTGCTATCAATTTATTTCCCCCACACTCAATTTTTTGCTTGTCCTCAAGCAAAGGAAAAAAATGATGGTGACACAACTCACACTGCCTAGTAAAGATGCACTTTCCGATAGATAGTAATTCCGACAATACTGAACTAAGCAAGTGTACTCTACTGAAGCTAAATTGTGATAAGCAATAATTTATAACACACTGTAAATGTTCCGTGTCAATGGCCTTGAGTCAAAGTGCATCCTAATAATCAAGAGCTGGCTCTGTCTTCAGCCCTGAGATAAGCTGGGACCCCAAAATCAATTAGAAAAACAAGTTACTTATTGAAATTAAAGCACAAGTGATGAAATTATATCAGTCTCACCAAAGGAACATACCACCGATCCCGAGAACATGGTATACACCTGGCTCGACCAAATTATTAGTATATTTTTTTATTATCTCCCCAAAGGAACATATCACCGATCTCGAGAACATGGTATACACCTGGTTCGACAAATTATTAGTATATATTTTTTGTTATTATCTCCCCAAAGGAACATACCACCGATCCCGATAACATGGTATACACCTGGTTCGACAATAATAGCATTTTTTATATAATTTGTTTTTACAGTCCAATCTACCAGATTTCACAAGCCACCGATCCCGAGAACATGACATGCTACTGTAGGTCGATCGGACTTAAATTATTATAATTATTTTATTTAGTTATTTGAAAATTACTTAGCTTAAGTAAAATAGGAATAATTGAAAGAGGAATCCATAGCTAGTGGCACTATTTTTCACAGACTACAGATCCAGAGATCATAGCTACTACTTAAGTGCCACCAGTTACTTAGCTTAACTTGGGACAGTCAGACACAACACTTCAATTCATTAGTAGGTTTCACTTAGACTCAAGGCATTCCCATTGAACATTTATATGGAGGTATAAAGTATTCATTATCACAAATTACCATAAGAAGAATACAGCTGCATAGTTTTAGTATTAAGAGAATCAACAATCTTCTTGGAGTGAATCCTACTTTGCAGTGAAGAGTAAGGTGTCACAATGCAAAAAAGAGTTTCAATGCAATTAAATGCCAGTTCTCGTACTAAATTTTCTAAAGGTTGCTTCAGGTGGAACAGAATCACCTGGTATTTGTATACTCTTCTCTCCTACTTTCTTCTCTCCACTCTTCTCTGTTTGTGTTCCCTGTTTGTGCTCCCCTCGCCTTTATTTGTTGAAAAAGAAAGACATAAACACAAGAAAAAATCTATGAAAACTAAATAAGGAAAATAACTTATTAAAGATTTAGGTTGCCTCCTGAAAAGCGCTTGTTTTAGGTCTTTAGCTCGACCATGTCTTGTCAGTGAGGTCAGGGTCCTGCAGGGATTGACACCTCTTGGGTCCCCTCACCTTCTTGAATTTCCTCCTCTGGGTCTTGATCTTCGCTTGCATTCTCATCTTCAGAAATAAGAAGTGGATCTCCAGGGATGTAGGGCTTCAGTCTTTGACCATTTACAAGGAAGAGACCTCCAGAAGTACTTTGCACTTGAATAGCACCATTTTGCAGAATCTTCTTCACCTTGCAAGGGCCATACCATCTTGACTTGAATTTACCAAGAAATAAATGAAACCTAGTATCATAGACCAATACCAACTGTCCAAGATGAAATTCTTTCCTCAATATATGCTTGTCATGCCAGATCTTGGTCTTTTCTTTGTATATTCTTGCACTCTCATAAGAGTCAGCTCTCAGTTCTTCCATTTCACAGAGTTGAAGTTTTCTGTATTTTCCTGCTGCATCAAGGTCCATATTGAGTTTCCTTAGTGCCCACTGAGCTTTGTGTTCAAGTTCAATGGGTAGATGGCATGCTTTTCCATATATTAACCTGAATGGTGACATTCCTATTGGTGTTTTATAGGCTGTCCTATATGCCCATAGTGTGTCTGGTAATTTCAGTACCCAGTCAGACCTTGACTTTGATACTACCTTCTCGAGAATGGCCTTTATTTCTCTATTAGACAACTCCACTTGTCCATTTGCTTGCGGGTGATATGGAGTTGTAATTCTGTGATTATGAACTCCATATTTTGCTAAGAGAGATTGTAGTTGGGAGTTGATGAAATGTGTTCCTCCATCACTGATAACAATCCGTGGCACACCAAATCTTGGAAAGATCACTTGCTTGAACAAATTGCAAACTGACTTGGAATCAGCATTGACGGTTGGTACAGCCTCAACCCATTTTGACACATAGTCCACTGCCACCAATATGTATTTTGTACCCTTTTGATGATGGCAAGGGTCCAACATAATCAATTCCCCATACATGAAAGAGCTCTACTTCAAGAATTCCTTTTTGAGGCATCTCTTGCCTTTTTCAAATCTTTCCAGTTCTCTGACAAGGATCAAAAGCTTCAATATAGGAATGTACATCCTTGAATAAAGTTGGCCAGTAAAATCCCGCTTGCAAAATTTTCGCTTGAGTCTTCCTAGTACTTGCATGACCTCCATAAGGGGATGAATGGCAATGATAGATCACACTTTTAGCTTCACCTTCGGCAAGCATCTTCGAACAATGCCATCAGCACAATGTTTGAATAAGTAAGGTTCATCCCAAAAGAAGTGCTTCATATCTGATAAGAATTTCTTCTTCTTTTGATACCCAAAATCTGTAGGGACTTTGTTACAGACCAGATAATTAACTATATATGCATACCATGGTGTATAATTTTGTATACTAGTCACTTGCATAAGATTGCTCCCTGGTAAAACATCATTGATAGGTAAGGAGTCTACTGCATTGTTTTGCAACCTCGACAAGTGATCTGCCACAACATTTTCAGCTCCTTTCTTATCCTTGATTTCCACATCAAATTCTTGAAGCAAGAGTATCCATCTAATTAACCTTGGCTTGGCTTCTTTCTTGCTGAGTAGATATCTAATTGCAGCGTGGTCTGTGTAAACTACACAATGAGACCCTACAAGATATTGCCTGAATTTGTCAAAGGCATACACTACTGCCAACAACTCCTTTTATGTGGTTGTGTAATTAGCTTGAGCACCATGAAGATTTTTGCTAGCATAGTATATTACATGCAAATCTTTCATTTTCTTTGTCCCAGTACTTCACCCACAGCAAAGTCACTTGTGTCACACATTATCTCAAATGGTAATTCCCAGTCAGGGGGTTGCACTACTGGAGCAGTGACCAATGCTTCCTTGAGCAAGTTGAAGGATTTTTCACATTCTGCATCAAAGTTGAACTTAACATCATTGTTTAGGAGATTAGTGAGGGGTTTGGCTATCTTGGAGAAATCCTTTATGAATCTTCTATAGAACCCAGCATGTCCCAAAAAGCTCCTTACTCCCTTCACATTTACAGGTGGTGGAAGTTTTGGTATTACTTCAACTTTTGCTTGATCAACCTCAATTCCTCTTTCAGATACCAAATGTCCCAAAATAATTCCTTCCTTCACAAGAAACTGACACTTCTCCCAGTTTAAGACTAGATTGTGTTCTGAACACCTCTGAAGAACTGCTGCCAAATTATTCAAGCAATCCTCATAACTTTTCCCAACGACTGTAATATCATCTATGAACACCTCCACTTTGATTCCTATCATATCATAGAATATAGAGAGCATAAACCTTTGAAATGTTGGGGGTGCATTACAAAGTCCATAGGCTAGTCTTTTGTAAGCAAATGTTCCGTATGGGCAAGTGAAAGTTGTTTTATCTTGATCATCCGGATGAATTGGGATTTGCAAGAATCCTGAATACCCATCTAAGCAGCAGAAATATTCATGCCTAGCATGCCTTTCCAGCATTTGGTCAATGAAAGGTAAATGAAAATGGTCCTTCCTCGTCACTTCATTTAACTTTCTGAAATCATTGACCATTCCCCACCCTGTGATAGTCCTACTAGGAATCGTTTGCCCTTGTTCATTTTCAATGACAGCTATTCCTCCTTTCTTGGGCACCATGTGAATGGGACACACCCACTCGATGTCCGAAATTGGGTATTATGATATCGGCAGAGAGCAATTTAAGAATCTCCTTTTTAACAACCTCTTGCAAATGGGGATTTAATCTTCTTTGACTTTCTCTAATTGGTACACTGCTTTCTTTCAAGTAAATCCTATGAGAGCAGACAGCAGGATTTATCCCTTTCATATCTTCAATTGAATATCCAATAACATCCTTGTACTTTTGCAAAACTGCTTGAAGCACTTTTATTTGCCTTTCCGTCAACTCCCTATTCACGATAATTGGCTACTGATTGTCATTATCTAAGAATGCATATTTCAAACTTTCCGGAAGTTGTTTCATTTCTATTTGCCTTGGTTGCATCTTATCTAGTGGCCTTGTACTGCTTTCCAATATGCTAACAGGTCTGATTTCTTCATATCTTATTTCACTATTGTCCTCCTCAACTACTTCACAACAATTACTTCAATACCTCTCTTCATAGCCTTCTTCCACACATTTCTGTAGTGTATCAATTTTGTAGCAGTGCTTTTCTTCTTGCGGAACATGTGTTGCATGCTTCATGTCAAACTCCACCTTTTCATTTCCAAACCTCAGGCTCAATTTAGCTTCTTGGACATCAATAAGTGCACCAGCTGTGGCCAAAAATGGTCTTCCAAGGATCACAGCCTCACTTTTGTCCTCCATATCTAGCACTACAAAGTCAACCGGATAAGCAAACTTCCCAACTTTGATTGGAACATCCTCAAGAATTCCAACAGGTTTCCTATATGTTCTGTCAGCTAACTGAAGAGTTATGGCTGTTGGATTTAATTCTCCCAAGATCATCCTTTTGCTAACTGAATGTGGTAACACACTAACACTTGAGCCCAAATCACACAGAGCACTATAAGTTTTGTTTCCAATCACACATGGAACACAAAAGCTTCCTGGATCATCCAATTTTTCAGGCATGGAATTCTGAATTATCGCACTGCATTCCTTTGATAAAGTCACTACTTCTGGCTCAGACATGCTTCTTTTCTTTGTTAGCAATTCCTTGAAATATTTGGCATACATTGGAACATGCAGGACAGCTTCAAGAATAGGAATGGTAATCTGAACTCCCTTCATAGTTTCCAAGAATTTGGCAAATTGCTTGTCATCTTTGGATTTGTTGAACCGCTCAGGAAAAGGAATGTTGTTGGTTGTTATTGCTTCCTCTAGCAAAGGCTCAGCTCTTGTTTGAAAACCAGGAAATTCGACTTCAGTTTCAATTCGGTTATCAACTTCTTTCTCCTTTAGTTTCTCCGATGATGTTAAAGGTGGAGTTCCGGATGAACTTGGCCTCATAGCAGGAGGGACATATGTCTTCGGAGTAGGTAGTAATGGTCCTGACATAACTCCACTCCTTGTAGTCACTGCATCAACTGAAGATATTGCCCCATAGTGAGCTTTCGGGTTTGGAATTGGTTGCGCAGGCAGCCTTGCTTCATTTTCTCCCACCATACTATCCATTTTGCTCACAAGCATCTTAACATTATCCTTTAAGCCATTAACTTCATTTGTCATCTTGCTCATCAATTCCAACTGCATTTTCATGATTTCCTCCATTCCATTTGACTGAACATTTTTTTGTTCATTCTGCCTCGGCACTTGAAATTGACTTGGATGATTTGGTGGTCGATTTCCTTGTATTGTCGATCCACTTGCATATGACTGATTGTTCTTGTACGACAAGTTTGGATGATTCCTCCATGAAGGATTGTAGCTGTTTGAGAATGGACCTTGACTTTGGGCATAACTTACTTCTGAAACCGATGATCCAATTGCTGAATAGAAGGTACATTCTGTTGAAGGATGACCTGCTTGGCCACATACATCGCACATTTGAGGCACACTTACTGAAGCTACAGATGTACCGATGCAATTTGACATGATACTATCCATCTTCTTGTTTAAGATGTCAATCTGAGCCGCCATGCTATCATTTGCAGACACATTGTACACACCAAGATGTGGTGGTGCTATTGCTCTTTCACTTGACCATTGGAAATGATGAGACGCCATACTTTCAATCAATGCAAATGCTTCATCAAGGGTTTTGTTCATGATTCCTCCTCCAACAGCAGAATCGACAAAAGCTCTAGTCTGAGTAGACAGTCCTTTGTAAAAGGTTTGTAACACCAGCCATCTTTCTAAACCATGATAAGGACACATTCTGATTAAAGAGTTGAATCTTTGCCATGCGTCATACAAACTCTCTCCATCATATTGAGTGAACCTTGTTAACTTGTCCCTGTATTCAGCAGCTTTTGTTGGTGGAAAGTATCTCTCAAGAAATGTCTGCAATAAAGTCTCCCAAGTATCCTTCAGATGTTCAGGCAATGAGTGAAGCCATACTCTTGCTCCATCTCTCAAGGAAAATGGAAATAGTGATAATCTGATAGCCCTCGGTGAAACTCCATTTTGCTTGAGGGTGTTACAATACCCCAAGAAAGTCCTTATATGCTCATGTGGGTCTTCTAAAGCTGTTCCACCAAATCTGGACTATTGTACCATGTTAATCAGAGTAGGCTTCAATTCAAAATTGTTCGCCTAAATAATTGGTTGCACCATTTCTCCTGATATCCCATGATCTCTTGGGATCCACAAGTCCCTGAGCAGAGCTACTGGATCAGGCATCTTTTCTTCTTCTTGATCTTGCAAAGTTTCAGCAACTTGAAACCGTGTTTGATTCTCTCTTATTCTTCTCAATAAAGTCCTTTCAATTTATGGATCAAATGGCTCTAGTGAATGTTCAGGTTGAAGCATAAGACAATTTCCTGTAAAGTTCCTGAAATTGACACACGCTAGTTTTCTCAAAACTGCAGACAATGTTAGGAAATGGTTAGTTGCTAGCAATACGACGTAATCGACCTAAAATAAATCCCGATCTGCTTCTACTAATGTGCTAATGAAATTTAGATCCCCGGCAACGGCGCCAAAATGATCGTTTGTAATATAGCGGGGTTTTTACACCCCGAACTACGGATGTCGTGCTCTCCACAGGGATCTAGAACTTCGGAGCACACATTTGAAGCATTCAGAACAACTGAACAGATGAATCCAACCGAAGTGACAACAAGCAGCTACTGGAACAAGGTAAAACAAAATAATATGTAGCAAGGGTAAAAGGGTTCAGAAATAGGACCTTCTCTTTTTAGTGATTTTCTTGTAAGCAAACAGACAAGTAACACTAGCACATGGAAGATGGTTCAGATATCACACGCAACTCATGCAACCAATTAAAGTGACAACAGCTCACAGGAGAATAACTACTAACTTAATATCCAGCCAAGGATCACAACAATTCAGCAAGGATACATGAGGTTTCAGCAAAGGTGCACAGGTAACAGAGTAAATTTCAGACCCAACGGTGCATATACTCAGAGAATAGGAACAAGAGAAGAGAGAAGTTCATAGCCTATGGTCTTGGTGATATTCAATTCGAAGTTGTAGATGTTGCGGCGAAGAAGAACAGCAGGGGCACATTGGAGACGATCTATAGCAGAACAACAGCAGCAACGGGCGACGGAGTTGAAGCAGAGCAGCGCGGTCATCGGTGTTGGAGCAGAAGCGGCAGCGGTCGTCGAGGTTGGAGCAAGAGCAGCAGCGGTCGTCGGGGTAGGGCGGAGAAGAGCAGCACGGGCGTCGGTCAGGGCGGAGAGGCCTCGCGGTGGATAAGCCAGGCCGCCAGCCTCCCGAAACCCTCGCTCTCCTGGTTCCTCTCGTTCCCCTTGATCCCTTCTCTTCCCTCCTTCGATCCAATCGTGGGTGAGCAGCGTGGAGAGGAAGAAAGGAGTCTTGGATTTGATCTAGTTCTCCTTCTTGCTTCCCTCGATCCCCTTTTTCTCCCCCTCCGATCTGGTGTTCCTTTGGTTCGATCTGGTGGTAGGTGAGCAGCGTGGAGAGCGAGAGCAGTCGGCCCCCGGGTTATTTTTCCTTGGACCCCCACTCCTCTTCTTGGTGGTTCAGTCGCGTGTAGGATCAGACACCACGTCTGGTGTGTCGCGCCAGACCCCAGCTCCTCTGGTACTTTTCGGTTTTGCCCCCTCAAGAACTGAACTCTTCTCCAGGTTGATCCCGCTTTAGTGTTGAAAGCATTTTCGATGAAATTTGGGTGCCTAAACGCACCAGTCCTGCAAAAAATGAATAAGTGTTGTAAAAATATCACAATAGGAATATTTCTGTAGGAATGAATACTTTATGAGTGATTACTGAGATCATATGTTTAATTTGTGACTCAAAAAGGCTAAAAATACTATATGCATAAATGTGCTATCAGTGTTCTTTGTCTTGTTGCACCAGAATGGAAACCTTTGGCAGATTCCTCGGGACTCCGCGCCTACTGCTTGCCTCCTTTCACCAAAAAGGAAACTGGTGCTCTGCGCCCTCTGGCGCCCACCTGGCACCCGTCTGGCCTTGATCGTCATGGCTCACATCGGCTGAGCCTCGTGAGGTGTACCTTGCATAGAAGTCTCCGCTCCTCGGGAGCCAGCCTGAGGAGGCTGATCCCCTTAGAGGTCTTGGTGCCGTATTCCTCATGAGGCTTGGCCCCTCGCGAGGGTCTTGGGTTGTTGATGCTGAAACTGGGTCGTACCAGGCCGTCAATGGAGCCATGTAGTGGGCCGCAGGCAGGCAAGTCTGGGCACCCCCGTATCCAGAATGCCAACAATTTGATCTTGAGATGATCATGTGATGTCCACGGTGGTAAGTAATGCATGTTTTGGTTATGAGGTAACCCGAGCAGAGTAAGTTGGTGCATGATTATGTTAACCTGCTACATGTAGTATCATCATGTTCATGTGATCATGCCATGTTAGAATTGTATCATGTTCCATTGTGCATGCCATGTTGTTCTGCTAGTATCATGTTCATGATTGTTTTAACCTGTTAATGCCATGTTGTTGTTTGTCTTGAATGCTTTCAGTTACTGTGGGCTTGCAAGTACATTCAATGTACTGACCTGGCGTGTCATGCTAGTTTGCCGGTCGTGCCTCGATTTCTTGCTTGTTTGGTGCGGTTCCCGTATTCGCGAGATAGGATAAACGTTCCAGCCAGAGTCCCTGCGGATTGGAGTCCATCATCGATGTTCGTTGTTCCGCTGCCAATAGTTGTTCCGCTGCTAGTAGAGGTTCTGCTGCCTCGAGTTGTTATTCTGCTTGCATAGAGCAATTGTGGTTCGCGTAGTGTCGCTGTGCCGGTGTTATTCATTGTAATATCGGCAACCTTGTATTCGTATCCGTGTTGTAATAGAGAGCTGGTTTGTTCTATGCTAAGCAGTGCCATATTCCAGAAGACTTCACCTCAATCTCTAGGATGGAATATGGGTGTTCCTGTTTCTCTGAGTTGGGGCGCCACAGGCTTGGTATCAGAGCAGGTCTGGTTATAGAGCGTTCTAGTCCACTGGAAAATTAGAAAATGGTAGTATAGGGTCTGGTTGTTGCCCTGGTTTGCTGCATTTGGTTTTTGAATTTGTTTGCTGCATATAGTCTTATTCAGTTACCCGTAACCACTGTTTCGTAGATGGCGGTCAGCTTCCATGAGTTCAGTGCCCTTCCCAGAGCTCCCGATGTTGTTCCTATTGCTTTCAGTCCCACTCCTGCACCTCTTAGCTTTGCCACCCTCCTTGGCAACATTTGGTGTAGCATTTATCCCCACGGGGATCCACCCCATTATCAAGTATTCCAGTTTTCTACCGGAGGAAGGATCCTGGAGTATGTTGCCCATGTCCGTCTATCAGCCCCGATCCCTATTGGTAAGCGCACCTACATTTTCCATGGTGGTTATGGCGCTACTCCCGAGCGTGCCGTTCAGCTTGCCGCTATGGCAGCCATCATCGTTCTTGTCATCAAGAGAGCATGGTGTAAGAGAACCGAGCCTATCAATTCTATCCCACCATTGTCGAGAATCCTAAGCGGATCAAGTTCACGTCTGTCAACCCCCAAGAGGACCCGGTTGTCTTCGCCATGTCCCGTTACATGATGGTCGAGTGTCTTCTTATTTTTGAATTAGTCCGAGACGCCATCCGAGCCAGGAGATTGCTTGGTGCTTCCCTGCCTCAATCTCCGCCAGCTTCTTCAACCCCACCGCCTCATCCATCCGGAGTTTTGGAGTCAGCAGTTCCACTCGCTACTCTCTTAGCTTCTTCATCAGTCCCCGAGCGTTTGCTCACACGTAGGGTGTAGTCCTTCGTGTAGTGAATGTGCACCTGCTCTAGTATCATTGCTTGTTTATGCTTATGTGTGCTTGTGTGTGCCTGTGTGGATTAGTCTTGTAGCTTTTTTGCTATGTGCTTTATTGCAATCGATTGTTTTCTCGTGCCTCTTTATTTGAATCTTTGATGTTACCCCCTTATGGAAATTGCTCATCAACCGACACCAGATCAGAAGAAGCCTTGAGAAGTACATAGATACATCAAGGAACTCAGTTCAAGGCAATGAGATTTTCAGCTCACAACATTGTATTACAGACATCCGATCTGAATACAAGTATATTCTGCTTAGACTTTCAATAACAAGTACACGTTAGAGATACAGCTTCATTGCAGCAATGATTAAATCAGGAGGAGAACCAAATTGGATCCAAGTCCGACATTGCATTTCAAGTCAAAGGTATGGTTCGTACACAATGATTGATTCTGCCAATAGTCAGATTTGAAGCATGCGACATCCAAAAGTCAGTCCAAATATGCAATGAATCCAGCAAGGACAGTCAGTCAATTTTTGTCATACAAGTAATCAGCATGCCGGAATGACAAGAATATATATATGCTGTTCCGTTCATGAAGAAAATCAGTCCAGTCCTTCTCAACAATTTATCAGCAAAGCATACAAGACACGATTCACCAGTCTGCATCAGAAAGGTATGAATGGATTCTAGTGCAAGATATTCAGTCATTTCAATTGGATACTGCAAAAGCTTCTGGCATAAGGTACCGAGTCTTCCCTAGTAAGTCTTTAAGGGTGAAGCTTACGAGGTACGGTACCCAGTTTTCCTCAGCAAGATTTCCACAGAAAGATTTGAGCACAAGCTATCCAGTGTTCCGCAGCACAAGCTATCAAGCTGTGCAGTCTTCTTCAGTACAGCACTGGTACAAGAAAATAAACACTGGATTGTCAGCATATGGCAGTGTTTTCCAAGCGGCAAATCTGCAACAGTTAAGTTGGAAGCAAGAATCAGTCAGCACAAAGGTATATCCCCAGAATTATATATTTATTCATACAGTGAGTATGCTGTCGAGTTCATGCAAGTCCCTCACACAAGGAACAATTTCCGGTATGCATCCGACAACCTCACTTGATATGTAAGTGAAGGAAAACCAGTGGGTGATGCAAGAATGGACAAGTCTAGAAGAAAGACAACATTAAGGCAATAATCTTGGCAGTAAGTATCCAGGTCAGATCCCGCACCCCGACAAGGTGATGTTATTAATCCTGTCACTGTCCGACATAGTCAGCAACAGTAATGAGATCTATATAAGCCCACGTGAACTTGGAAGATGTATGGAGACACCATACATGAACAAGACCAAGGTATGATTGCAAGATATTGCACATGACACTACTAAGGGTCGCAAAATAATCAAGGGTATATAAGGCCCAGCTGAAAGTGCAACTATCCCTAGGTGGTTTTGGTAATTCATAACAACATATAGCTCATTGAGCTAATGCTATGCCAAGACTATTATTCCAGGAAAGCTCAATGAATGGCATGGCATGGATGATGAAAGTGGATCCCTCAAAATACTAAGGACAAAGGATTGGCTCAAGCTCAAAAGCTCAAGACTCTTCATTTTATATTTTAGTGATCCAAGATCACATTGAGTCTATAGGAAAAGCCAAAACTATCAAGGAGGGATGAGGTGTTGCTTAATGAGCCTCTTGCTTCATGTGCTTAGTGATATGCTCCAAAACCCTCAGCTACTTTCTCACATCCACAAATGACCTAAACCTAAAGCCAAAATCGGTCACACCGATTCTTCCTATCCGGCGCCACCGATTTCAAAAGTCATAGCCACTGCCACAAACCCTAAGCAAATCGGTTCTACCAATAGGGATCTCGGTCTCACCAAGATGGGATTGTAATCTCTCTGTTTCCATTCATAACGTTTCGGTCTAACCGAAGTGAGTGATCGGTCCCACCGAGATTGCAATGTAAACTCTCTGTTTCCCTTTTGTAACATTTCGGTCACACCTAAAAGAGCAAAGCGGTCCCACCGAATTTACCTGACCAACTCTCTGGAAAGCTTATTACCAAAATCGGTCTCACCGAGTTTGTGTAATCGGTCTTACTGAGATTACGTTATGCCCTAACCCTAACCGAATCGGTCTTACCGAGTTGCATGTCAGTCCCACAGAAAATCACTAAGGGTCACTAGGTTTACTAAATCGGTCCGACTGAGTCTGTTGAATCGGTCCCACCGAGTTTGGTAAATTGTGTGTAACGGTTAGATTTTGTGTGGAGGCTATATATACCCCTCCACCTCCTCTTCATTCGTGGAGAGAGCCATCAGACTAAACCTACACTTCCAACTTACCATTTCTGAGAGAGAACCACCTACTCATGTGTTGAGGCCAAGATATTCCATTCCTACCATATGAATCTTGATCTCTAGCCTTTCCCAAGTTGTTTTCCACTCAAATCTTCTTTCCACCAGATCCAAAACCTATGAGAGAGAGTTGAGTGTTGGGGAGACTATCATTTGAAGCACAAGAGCAAGGAGTTCATCATCAACGCACCATTTGTTACTTCTTGGAGAGTGGTGTCTCCTAGATTGGCTAGGTGTCACTTGGGAGCCTCCGACAAGATTGTGGAGTTGAACCAAGGAGTTTGTAAGGGCATGGAGATCGCCTACTTCGTGAAGATCTACCGCTAGTGAGGCAAGTCCTTCGTGGGCGACGGCCATGGTGGGATAGACATGGTTGCTTCTTCGTGGACCCTTCGTGGGTGGAGCCCTAAGTGGACTCGCACAACCGTTACCCTTCGTGGGTGGAAGTCTCCATCAACGTGGATGTACGATAGCACCACCTATCGGAACCACGCCAAAAACATCCGTGTCTCCAATTGCATTTGAATCCTCCAAACCCTTCCATTTACTTTCTTGCAAGTTGCATGCTTTAATTTCCGCTGCTCATATACTCTTTGCATGCTTGCTTGAATTGTGTGATGATTGCTTGACTTGTCCTAAGATAGCTAAAATCTGCCAAACTCTAAAATTGGGAAAAGGTTAAGTTTTTAATTGGTCCAGTAGTCTAATCACCCCCCCCTCTAGACATACTTCAAGGTCCTACAAGTAGTATCAGAGCTTTGGTCTCCATTTGCTTTGATTTCCATAGCTTTTGGTGGTCATAGCCTTGGTTTCACAACCTAGGAGAGTATGGTGTCTAGCGAGGGAAATTATCACTGTAGAGATCCTTACTTTGATGGTGCTAATTTTGCTAGTTGGAAGCATAAGATGAAAATGCATATTCTCGGACATAACCCCGCCGTTTGGGCAATTATTTGTATTGGCTTGCAAGGTGAATTCTTTGATGGGAGAGAACCGAACCGTGAAGCTAATGCAGAAGAATTGAAGATGCTGCAATACAACGCTCAAGCTTGTGATATCATCTTCAACGGATTGTGCCCCGAAGAATTCAACAAAATCAGCCGTCTTGAGAATGCAAAGGAAATTTGGGATACTTTGATTGATATGCATGAAGGTACCGAATCCGTCAAGGCATCCAAGTTGGATGTGCTCCAAAGTCAGCTTGAGAAGTTCAAAATGAAGGATGGTGAAGGTGTCGCTGAAATGTACTCTAGGCTTGCTCTTATCACAAATGAGATTGCCGGCTTAGGGAGTGAAGAGATGACCAACAAATTCATCATCAAGAAGATACTAAGAGCATTGGATGGAAAGTATGATACCGTGTGAACATTGATCCAAATGATGCCAAACTACAAAGATCTCAAGCCAAGTGGAAGTCATTGGAAGAATTTTTGCTCATGAGATGTCTCTCAAGGAGAAGGAGGAACTTCACAACAAGTCAAGTGGTGCTTACAAAGCCTCAAGTGAAGCCCCCACATCATCAAGTGAGAAACAAACCTTCAATGAAGAATTGAGCTTAATGGTGAAGAACTTCAACAAATTCTACAAGAGTAGAAGCAAAGAAAGAAGCTCCAAGTCAAGGTCTTACAATGACAAAAGTTCTTCAAGTCAAGAGCGCAATTGCTACAATTGTGGGAGACCCGGACACTATTCCAATGAGTGTACGACACCCTACAAAAGAAGAGAAGATTCTCCAAGAAGAAGAAGCAAAAGAGAAGAATCACCACCAAGAGAGAGGAGGAGTAGAGATGATCGTTATGAACGAAGACCCTCACGGAGAAGCAAGGATTCGGAGAGGAAGGACAGGTCATCAAGGAGCTACACAAAACAAAGACATCAAGCTCATGTTAGTGAATGGGTATCCGGCTCCGACTCCGACAATCACTCTGAGAGAAGCTATCACTCCGACTCCGAATATACTCAAGATGAAGCTGTTGCCCGTCTAGCACTTGTGTCGACCAACTCCTACGACATATTTTATTCACCAAATGAAGGAATTGGAAGATGCTTCATGGCCAAAGGTTCAAAGGTAACACATCCTGTGTATGTTGATTTCAATAGTGATGAAGATGACTTGCTTGTGGATGATGATTTACTTGTTGACAACTCTAGTGATGAATACTATGATGAAACGTCAATTAATCATGCTAATCAAGATAAAACGAATGACAATGATAAGGAGAAGATTGAGCTTCTAACTAAAGAACTAAACACTCTTAAGTTGGCTCATGAAACTATCTTCGAAGATCATCGAGAACTTTTAAGGGCTCATGAGAAGTTACACTTTGAAAAGCTCAATCTTGAGCAAGAGCATGAGTTCTTAAAAGCAATCAATGATGATCTCCGTAAGAAAAGTTCTTCTTACATTGCCAAGCGTTCACTCTTATCTACTTACATGCCTCAAGTCAAGTCTAGTAACAAGTACAAGAAAGATACTTCCTCTAGTAGTAACAATAATAATAATGTCAAATCCAATATTGTTGCTTCTAGTAGTTCTCTTGATTCCACTAATGATTCTCTTAGCCAAGTTACACTTGAGCAAGAAAATAGCTTATTGAAGGGAATTATAGAGAAAGGTGTTTACAAGAGCCTTGCTGGGAGTAAGCAATTCAAGGAAATTGTACGCAAGCAAGGAAGGCACCGGAAGAATCAAGGTGTTGGTTTTGAATGAAAGTTCAATGCCAATGGAGTTGAGTGGGAAGAAGATCAATACCCCAAGACGAAGTTTGTTCCTCAACAAGAGGAGTATGATCCTACTTCTTTCAAGGGAACACAAGCACAAGATGATCTTCCACCCCAAGACCACAAGAACAAAGGCAAGGACATGCTTCAAGAAGAGATTGATGCATTTGAAGAAGCACCTAAGGCCTTGTTCAAGTGGGTTCCCAAGACTACGTCAAGTTCTACTTCATCAAGTACAACTACAACTCCAAGGATTCCCATCAAGATGATGTGGACCCCGAAGAAGAAGAACTAGAGAGTTCTTGAGGGTGACTCCGCCAACATTCTTCACTCATATCATTATGGCAAGAACAAGTGCAATCAACTTCCACATCTTGCACTAGTTCAAGGAGTCACAAACCCTCATGTTGGTAAGGCAAGGGACAAGGTAACCTAATGATTTCATGGACATCATCTTGTGTGTGCATCACTCTATGTCTATGGATATTCTTGTTTGTTCCTTGTGGGACTAACCCATGTAGGTAAGTTGAAAGTGCAACTCACCCAAAGGATTGCTCCAAATGATCTACATCAACATTGAGCATCCACATCTTCAACACCTACATGAAGTGATATTCGACAAAACCCAAGGTTAGTTCATCCCTCTAAAAGGGGATCTCACATCTAGGGGGGGCTTAACTCTAAGAATTGAGTCAAAGCAACTCTAATGGTGTGAACACATCAATGGATTATGTAAAAGTGGTAACCCCACTTGAGCTTAAACGATGATTATGACCTATGATCAAATGTTTTTTCATTTGACTCCTAAGTCAATATACTCATATATAGATGACCTAGTCATCGCCAATTGTTTGATAGATGCTAGAATTGGTTGTGCATGCTTTGCCACATATTTCATTTGCCATCTTATTGTGTGAGCATGTTGGTGCATATTTTACTCATTCAAGGACATCCACTTGTTGTTTTGATTGTTTGACTTTTTTTATTTTTGCCAAGTGGATGGACAAGAATGCCTAAGAACATTCTCTAGCTATCTATGCTTTTCTCGTCTCAAACTCTATTCATGCTACGTCACAAAAATTGATCAAGTCAGATTCGAACCACTCTGTGTGAGGAGCACTCGGAGTCCCCGATTCATCATAGACTTACACTTCCAAAACTTCTTTGTGATTCTCGGTCTGACCGATTCCTCCATTTCGGTCCTACTGAGATCATTAAGTTGATCTAAGTTTTCCATCTCGGTGCAACCGATTTGAACTTTTCGGTCACATCGAGTTGCTGTAACTGTACACAGTTATGCATCTCGGTGCCACCGAGTTGTTCCAATCGGTCACACCGACAGGGTCGGGCTATATATAGTCACGGGAAAAAATTTGGAAATTCCTCCGAACCCCTTCGCCCGCGCAATAGCTCGCTCTGCCTCCAAGGTCTCCGGATCGTCTCCTCGTCGCCAGCCGCCCCCTGTCGCTGGTCTCCGCTGCCGTTAACGGATTTCAACCCCGCCGTTGCCGCCGTAGCGAGTTCATCGCCAAGCTAGGGTATGGACTCGATCACTGTGCTATCCTCGTCCGATTCCTAGCACATTGTGTTCTTATTGATTCTTGCCACGATTGAAACACTCCTATCCACTCAATGCAGTCCGTAGATTAGATGAGATTCGAAATTTTAGGGTTAGGTTTCCGCCGAAACCATCTCGGACCCACCGAGTTGAAAAACTCGGTCCCACTAATTTGGCTTATGCCATTGCACTAGTAACTCTTAGTCTGACCGAGAATTGCTAATTAGTGAGACCGATTTTAAGACTTTGTGAAACCCTAGTAGTCTCGGAGCCACCGAACTGTGACTCGGTCCAACTGAGTTCATCAGTTTAGGTTCCAAAACTGCTTCGGTATCACCAAGTTTGAAAATCGGTTGATCCAAAATGCTTTCTGTGGAAAACTAAAACTGAATTTTTGAATCATTCTTTTGCAAAAATCTTTGCATTTTGTGATGCTCATCCATTCTACCTCATCGATAGCTCTTCACAGGGTCAGCAGTCAGTGTTTGCAGCATGTTAGACCAGAGTGACAGCCATAATAGGTCAGAAGAGCAGATTGACATGAGTAAGGGCACTAGTCCCTCTAGCACTTCACATGAAGGTAGCAGAAGCACCCCAAGTAATCTTCCTAAGGCTGCTACCAGGCAAAGGAGGAAAAGAACTTCAGACTCTGAAGATGAGGACTATAGAGCTGAAGAGGATGAGGCTACTTCCAAGAAAGTAGTGCTCAAAAAGGAGTATGGCTCAGCACATAGCACAAAGCCTGGACTGAATAAGAAAGTTCCTGCCAAGACGACACCTATGCCGAAGGTCAGAAGGTCCACTCAAGTGCCAGAACAGACTGAATCCAAAGAGGCACCTGCAAAGAAAGTCACAACTTCCAAATCCAAGAAAGTTCCCACTGGAGGAACTATGAAGTTTACCATTGAATCAGAGGATGAAGCTGCTCAGGACAAGAAGAAGAAGAGAGCAAGAACCACAACTGCCCAGGTTCTTGGAAAGCCCTCAATGAGAAGAGACTCTGAAGAGGAAGAAGAGGTTACTGCACCAGCACCCAAGGCACCAAAGCTTATGGGTGATGCTATTAGATCAGGGGCTGCAACATCTATGCCCAAGGAAGCACCCAAAGCTGCCCCCAAGGCCAAGCTTGCACCAAAGAGGAATGCCATGAGTATTCCAGCTGTTGAGAAGAACAAGGCCCCAGTGCCTAATGTTGCTGATGAGGAAGATGAAGAAGGACAGGTCCTAAGGAAGCTCAAGCCCAAGATACCAGACCACAATGATGCCCATCCTGTGGCTGAGGACATGAGGATCAGGAAGGACTCAGGGTTGAGGATATGGAGGATGGAAGATCCATATGCCTCAAGGAGAAGAACTGCTGTTGATTACAGGTTCCATACAAAGGAACAACAGGACTTCTATGAGACAATCTTGTTGGATAAGAAGCCCATAGTGTGTGATATGAGGTGGGTCGACTGGACCTACATAAAGGACAATGAAGAGCACTATCCTGGAGTGCAAGACAGTTTTGTTGCTTGTGGAGTTGCTGATTTTGTTGGGCAAAAGCTCACCAACTGGAATGATGAACTTATCATGCAATTCTACTCCATAGCACACTTCTATCCAGATGGGAGGATAGTTTGGATGTCTGAAGGTACAAGGTACCAGTCCACTGTTGAGGAATGGGCAAGACTGATCAATGCCCCAAAGGAAGATGAAGATGACCTGGACATTTATGCCAAGAAGAAGATGGACCACCATTCCATGGCACACATGTACAAGGAGATCCCAGACAAAGCTGTAGAGACACATAAGTCTGGATCAGTCCACTTCCTTCTACCAGGGCTGCCAACTATCAATTGGATCCTAAGGCACACTCTGTTGCCTAAGTCTGGTGACCACAACATGATCAGAGGGCATGCCATCAACATGTTGCATTTGTTTGATGTGCCACAGAAGTTTAAGGTCATGAGCCTTATGATTGAAACCATTAAGAGGACTGCAGCAGATCAGAAGAGGAGCTGTGGATATGTCCCTCAGATTCAGGAGTTGATTAACTCAAAGATGGGCACAGGGAAATATCAATTGGATAAGGAACATTTTCCACTTTATCCATACTTTGAGGACAATCAGGTTCTCATGAATGAGAATGATCCATCATCAGTTCAAGCTCAAGAGAAGAAGGAGAAGGCAAGGAAGGAGAAGGCTGCCAAGATGCCAACTCAAGAGGAGGCATCTGAGTATTTCTTGAAGAACATGCAGGAGCAGCTTGGTTTCTTAATAGCATCAACTCTGAGGATTGAGAAGGGATTGGCCACCCTCACTCAAAAATCAGAAGAGCTTGGAAAAGAATAATGGAACTCAAATTCCATGACCTTGATGTCAAAGTAACGGAGATTCAGTCAGTTATGGAGCAGCTACAGGATGACATGCAGGAGAGGCAGGGAAAGACTACCACTAATGTGTTTGCCAGAGTGCCTAGAGCCCAGAGGTCAGTTGTAGTGCTTGTGACAGACACCAGAGCAACATCTTCTGCACTAGCTACAGCCCCTACTCCTCTAGTGCAACCAGCTCCAGCATCAACTCCAGCACCCTCTACTACAACTGAAGCTTTCGTTCTTGGAGTTATCCGGACACCACCACCTGAAGATCAAGCCTGAGAGTCGATCTAGCACTATGCATTTTCTATGAACTTTTTGGTAACTTGTTGCCAAAGGGGGAGAAAAACGTATAGATCATAGGCTTCGAGAGAGAGTGTTGCTTTTGTTCTCTCTTGATTTTGTGGTTAAACTTGTTTGCTTTTGATTGCTTGAGATACTATGCTTGTGAGACATTGATGATCATGTGTTTGATCATAAGCTACACTTATGCATGTTTGATGATATTATCCTATCTACCCTATGTGATCATTCACTTTGCTTGGTGATGAGTGCATGTATTCAATCTTCATTATTTTTAGCGCTCCACCAAGATGTATGTGACATGGAAGAGTAACCCATGAGCCTAATTCCTTATGCATTTGCAGTCCAAAGCAAATTTTAAAATATGCACAAATCTAGGGGGAGCTCTTGCTTATCACATACTTCTCAAAGCGACGATGTTTTTCAATCTTATTATCATTTGTCGAAGCTTTGATCTATATGTTGTCATCAATTACCAAAAAGGGGGACATTGAAAGTGCAACTATCCCTAGGTGGTTTTGGTAATTCATAACAACATATAGCTCATTGAGCTAATGCTATTCCAAGACTATTATTTCAGGAAAGCTCAGTGAATGGCATGGCATGGATGATGAAAGTGGATCCCTCAAAATACTAAGTACAAAGGATTGGCTCAAGCTCAAAACCTCAAGACTCTTCATTTTATATTTTAGTGATCCAAGATCACATTGAGTGTATAGGAAAAGCCAATACTATCAAGGAGGGATGAGGTGTTGCTTAATGAGCCTCTTGCTTCATGTGCTTAGTGATATGCTCCAAAACCCTCAACTACTTTCTCACATCCACAAATGACCTAAACCTAAAGCCAAAATCGGTCACACCGATTCTTCCTGTCCGGCGCCACCGATTCCAAAAGTCATAGCCACTGCCACAAACCCTAAGCAAATCGGTTCTACCGATAGGGATCTCGGTCTCACCAAGATGGGATTGTAATCTCTCTGTTTCCATTCATAACGTTTCGGTCTAACCGAAGTGAGCGATCGGTCCCACCGAGATTGCAATGTAAACTCTCTGTTTCCCTTTTGTAACATTTCGGTCACATCGAAAAGAGCAAAGCGGTCCCACCGAATTTACCTGACCAACTCTCTGGAAAGCTTATTACCAAAATCGGTCTCACCGAGTTTGTGTAATCGGTCTTACTGAGATTACGTTATGCCCTAACCCTAACCGAATCGGTCTTACCGAGTTGCATGTCAGTCCCACAGAAAATCACTAAGGGTCACTAGGTTTACTAAATCGGTCCGACTGAGTCTGTTGAATCGGTCCCACCGAGTTTGGTAAATTGTGTGTAACGGTTAGATTTTGTGTGGAGGCTATATATACCCCTCCACCTCCTCTTCATTCGTGGAGAGAGCCATCAGACTAAACCTACACTTTCAACTTACCATTTCTGAGAGAGAACCACCTACTCATGTGTTGAGGCCAAGATATTCCATTCCTACCATATGAATCTTGATCTCTAGCCTTTCCCAAGTTGCTTTCCACTCAAATCTTCTTTCCACCAGATCCAAAACCTATGAGAGAGAGTTGAGTGTTGGGGAGACTATCATTTGAAGCACAAGAGCAAGGAGTTCATCATCAACGCACCATTTGTTACTTCTTGGAGAGTGGTGTCTCCTAGATTGGCTAGGTGTCACTTGCGAGCCTCCGACAAGATTGTGGAGTTGAACCAAGTAGTTTGTAAGGGCAAGGAGATCGCCTACTTCATGAAGATCTACCGCTAGTGAGGCAAGTACTTCGTGGGTGACGACCATGGTGGGATAGACAAGGTTGCTTCTTCATGGACCTTTCGTGGGTGGAGCCCTATGTGGACTCGCGCAACCGTTACCCTTCGTGGGTTGAAGTCTCCATCAACGTGGATGTATGATAGCACCACCTATCGGAACCACGCCAAAAAATCCTTGTCTCCAATTGCGTTTGAATCCTCCAAACCCTTCCCTTTACTTTCTTGCAAGTTGCATGCTTTAATTTCCGCTGCTCATATGCTCTTTGCATGCTTGCTTGAATTGTGCTTGACTTGTCCTAAGATAGCTAAAATCTGCCAAACTCTAAAATTGGGAAAAGGTTAAGTTTTTAATTGGTCAAGTAGTCTAATCACCCCCCTCTAGACATACTTCAAGGTCCTACACCAACCCATTCAGTTAAGGATACAGATGAAGAAAATGATAATGAAAGAGCAAGACCGACAATATAGGTATGCCGGTTATTGTGTGAAAAATGTGGTATGTATGCCCAAGACAGTCTGATATTCCATAACAAGTGAAGATACGCCTGAGAGGTATACTTCATTGTGGTAAGGACCTCATAACAAGGCAACCAACTCAGTCCACAGTATGCTCAGAACTGTCAGCATTGAATACCCAAGTCTGTTAAGTCAGACCACAGAACAACTCAACATATTGACCTCCGCAACCACGCTAGAGCATCGCACGGACTGTTCTCTGTTGGGGAACGTTGCAGAGAATTAAAATTTTTCCTACGGTTTCACCAAGATCCATCTATGAGTTCATCTAAGCAACGAGTCAAGGGAGTGAGTTTGCATCTACATACCACTTGTAGATCGCGTACGGAAGCGTTAGAGGGAGCGGTGATGATGGAGTCGTACTCGCCGTGATTCAGATCACCGGAGATCCTAGCGCTGAACGGACGGCACCTCCGTGTTCAACACACGTACGGAGCGTGTGACGTCTCCTCCTTCTTGATCCAGCAAGGGGGAAGGAGAGGTTGATGATGATGGCTCCAGCAGCAGCACAACGGCGTGGTGGTGGTGGAACAGGAGCACTCCGGCAGGGCTTCGCCAAGCACATGACGGAGGAGGAAGAGGTGTAGCAGGGGGAGGGGGCGCCAGGACTTCAGGGTGCGGCTGCCCCTCTCCCCCCTCCCTTTATATATAGGCCCCCACGGGGGGGCGCCGGCCCTGGGAGATTCAATCTCCCAAGGGGGCGGCGGCCAAGGGGGGAGGAGTGCCCCCCAAGGCATGTGGTGCGCCCCCCCACCATAGGGTTTCAACCCTAGGCGCAGGTGGTGGGCCTAGGGGGGCGCACCAGCCCACTATGGGCTGGCTCCCCTCCCACTTCAGCCCATAGGGCCCTCCGGGATGGGTAGCCCCACCCGGTGGACCCCCAGGACCCTTTCGGTGGTCCTGGTACAATACCGGGTGACCCCGAAACTTTCCCGATGGCTGAAATACCACTTCCTATATATAATTCTTTACCTCCGGACCATTCCGAAACTCCTCGTGACGTCCGGGATCTCATCCGGGACTCCGAACAACATTCGGTATACTGCATACTCATATTCATACAACCTTAGCGTCACCGAACCTTAAGTGTGTAGACCCTACGGGTTCGGGAGACACGTAGACATGACCGAGATAGCTCTCGGGCAATAACCAACAGCGGGATCTGGATACCCATGTTGGCTCCCACATGCTCCTCGATGATCTCATCGGATGAACCACGATGTCAAGGATTCGAACAACCCCGTATACAATTCCCTTTGTCAGACGGTATGTTACTTGCCCGACACTCGATCGTCGGTATCCCAATACCTCGTTCAGTCTCGTTACCGGCAAGTCACTTTACTCGTACCATAATGCATGATCCCGTGACCAGACACTTGGTCACTCTGAGCTCATTATGATGATGCGCTACCGAGTGGGCCCAGTGATACCTCTCCGTAAACCGGAGTGACAAATCCCAGTCTCGATCCGTGTCAACCCAACAGACACTTTCGGAGATACCTGTAGTGCACCTTTATAGTCACCCAGTTACGTTGTGCCGTTTGGTACACCCAAAGCACTCTTACGGTATCCAGGAGTTACACGATCTCATGGTCTAAGGAAGAGATACTTGACATTGAAAAAGCTCTAGCAAAACGAACTACACGATCTTGTGCTATGCTTAGGATTGGGTCTTGTCCATCACATCATTCTCCTAATGATGTGATCCCGTTGTCAATGACATCTAATGTCCATAGTCAGGAAACCATGACTACCTGTCGACCAACGAGCTAGTCAACTAGAGGCTCACTAGGGACATGTTATGGTCTATGTATTCACAAGTGTATTACGATTTCCGGATAATACAGTTATAGCATGAATAAAAGACAATTATCATGAACAAGGAAATATAATAATAACCCTTTTATTATTGCCTCTAGGGCATATTTCCAACAGTCTCCCACTTGCACTAGAGTCAATAATCTAGTTACATTGTGATGAATCGAACACCCATAGAGTTCTGGTGTTGATCATGTTTTGCTCGCGAGAGAGGTTTAGTCAACGGATCTGCGACATTCAGATCCGTATGTACTTTGCAAATATCTATGTCTCCATCTTGAACATTTTCGCGGATGGAGTTGATACGACGCTTGATGTGCCTGGTCTTCTTGTGAAACCTTGGCTCCTTGGCAAGGGCAATAGCTCCAGTGTTGTCACAAAAGAGTTTGATCGGCCCCGACACATTGGGTATGACTCCTAGGTCGGTGATGAACTCCTTCACCCAAATAGCTTCATGCGCTGCCTCCGAGGCTGCCATGTACTCGGCTTCACATGTAGATCCCGCCACGACGCTCTGCTTGCAGCTGCACCAGCTTACTGCTCCACCATTCAACATATACACATATTCGGTTTGTGACTTAGAGTCATCCAGATCTGTGTCGAAGCTAGCATCGACGTAACCCTTTACGACGAGCTCTTCATCACCTCCATAAACGAGAAACATGTCCTTTGTCCTTTTCAGGTACTTCAGGATATTCTTGACCGCTGTCCAGTGTTCCTTGCCGGGATTACTTTGGTACCTTCCTACCAAACTTACGGCAAGGTTTACATCAGGTCTGGTACACAGCATGGCATACATAATAGATCCTATGGCTGAAGCATAGGGGATGACACTCATCTCTTCTTTATCTTTTGCCATGGTCGGGCATTGAGCTGAGCTCAATCTCACACCCTGCAATACAGGCAAGAGCCCCTTCTTGGACTGATCCATTTTGAACTTCTTCAAAATCTTATTAAGGTATGTGCTTTGTGAAAGACCTATGAGGCGTCTTGATCTATCCCTATAGATCTCGATGCCTAATATGTAAGCAGCTTCTCCAAGATCCTTCATTGAAAAACACTTGTTCAAGTAGGCCTTAATACTGTCCAAGAATTCTATATTATTTCCCATCAAAAGTATGTCATCTACATATAATATGAGAAATGCTACAGAGCTCCCACTCACTTTCTTATAAACGCAGGCTTCTCCATAAGTCTGCATAAACCCAAACGCTTTGATCATTTCATCAAAGCGAATGTTCCAACTCCGAGATGCTTGCACCAGCCCATAAATGGATCGCTGGAGCTTGCATACTTTGTTAGCGTTCTTAGGATCAACAAAACCTGCCGGCTGCATCATATACAGCTCTTCCTTAAGATAACCGTTAAGGAATGCTGTTTTGACGTCCATCTGCCATATCTCATAATCATAGTATGCGGAAATTGCTAACATGATTCGGACGGACTTAAGCTTCGCTACGGGAGAGAAAGTCTCATCGTAGTCAATCCCTTGAACTTGCCGTAACCCTTAGCGACAAGTCGAGCTTTATAGATGGTAATATTACCATCCGCGTCCGTCTTCTTCTTAAAGATCCATTTGTTTTCTATCGCTCGCCGATCATCGGGCAAGTCAGTCAAAGTCCATACTTTGTTTTCATACATGGATTCTATCTCGGATTTCATGGCTTCAAGCCATTTGTTGGAATCTGGGCCCTCCATCGCTTCTTCATAGTTCGAAGGTTCACCGTTGTCTAACAACATGATTTCCAGGACAGGGTTGCCGTACCACTCTGGTGCGGAACGTGTCCTTGTGGACCTACGAAGTTCAGTAGTAATTTGATCAGAAGTACCTTGATCATCATCATTATTTTCCTCTTCAGTTGGTGTAGGCATCACAGGAACATTTTCCTGAGCTGCACTACTATCCCGTTCAAGAGGTAGTACTTCATCGAGTTCTACTTTCCTCCCACTTACTTCTTTCGAGAGAAACTCTTTTTCCAGAAAGGATCCGTTCTTGGCAACAAAGATCTTGCCCTCGGATCTTAAGTAGAAGGTATACCCAATGGTTTCCTTAGGGTATCCTATGAAGATGCATTTTTCCGACTTGGGTTCGAGCTTTTCAGGTTGAAGTTTCTTGAACTAAGCATCGCATCCCCAAACTTTTAGAAATGACAGCTTAGGTTTCTTCCCAAACCATAATTCATATGGTGTTGTCTCAACGGATTTAGACGGTGCCCTATTTAAAGTGAATGTAACTATCTCTAGAGCGTATCCCCAAAATGAAAGCGGTAAATCGGTAAGAGACATCATAGGCCGCACCATATCCAATAGAGTGCGATTACGACGTTCGGACACACCGTTGCGCTGAGGTGTTCCAGGCGGCGTGAGTTGTGAAACGATTCCACATTTTCTAAAGTGTGTACCAAATTCGTGACTTAAATATTCTCCTCCACGATCCGATCGTAAGAATTTTATCTTTCGGTCACGTTGATTCTCTACCTCATTCTGAAATTCCTTGAACTTTTCAAAGGTCTTAGACTTGTGTTTCATTAAGTAGACATACCCATATCTACTCAAGTCATCAGTGAGAGTGAGAACATAACGATATCCTCCGCGAGCCTCAATGCTCATTGGACCGCACACATCGATATGTATGATTTCCAACAAGTTGGTTGCTCACTCCATTGTTCCGGAGAACAGAGTCTTGGTCATCTTGCCCATGAGGCATGGTTCGCATGTGTCAAATGATTCATAATCGAGAGACTCCAAAAGTCCATCAGCATGGAGCTTTTTCATGCGCTTGACACCAATGTGACCAAGGCGGCAGTGCCACAAGTATGTGGGACTATCGTTATCAACTTTGCATCTTTTGGTATTCACGCTATGAATATGTGTAACATTACGCTCGAGATTCATTAAGAATAAACCATTGACCATAGGGGCATGACCATAAAACATATCTCTCATATAAATAGAACAACCATTATTCTCGGATTTAAATGAGTAGCCATCTCGTATCAAACGAGATCCAGATACAATGTTCATGCTCAAACTTGGCACCAAATAACAATCATTAAGGTTTATAACTAATCCCGTAGGTAAATGTAGAGGCAGCGTGCCGACGGCAATCACATCGACCTTGGAACCATTCCCGACGCGCATCGTCACCTCGTCCTTCGCCAGTCTCCGCTTATTCCGCAGCTCCTGCTGTGAGTTACAAATATGAGCAACAGCACCGGTATCAAATACCCAGGAGTTACTACGAGTACTGGTAAGGTACACATCAATTACATGTATATCAAATATACCTTTAGTGTTGCCGGCCTTCTTATCCACTAAGTATTTGGGGCAGTTCTGCTTCCAGTGACCCTTCCCCTTGTAATAAAAGCACTCAGTCTCAGGCTTGGGTCCATTCTTTGACTTCTTCCCGGCAACTGGCTTATCGGGCGCGGCAACATCTTTGTCGTCCTTCTTGAAGTTCTTCTTACCCTTGCCCTTCTTGAACTTAGTGGTCTTATTGACCATCAACACTTGATGTTCTTTCTTGATTTCAACCTCTGCCGACTTCAGCATTGAAAATACTTCAGGAATGGTCTTCACCATCCCCTGCATATTATAGTTCATCACAAAGCTCTTGTAGCTTGGTGGGAGCGACTGAAGGATTCTGTCAATGACCGCCTCATCCAGGAGGTTAATGTCCAGCTGGGACAGGCGGCTGTGCAACCCAGACATTTTGAGTATATGCTCACTGACAGAACTGTTTTCCTCCATCTTACAACTATAGAACTTGTCGGAGACTTCATATCTCTCGACCCAGGCATGAGCTTGGAAAACTAGTTTCAGCTCCTTGAACATCTCATATGCTCCGTGTTGCTCAAAACGCTTTTGGAGCCCCGGTTCTAAGCTGTAAAGCATGCCACACTGAACGAGGGAGTAATCATCAACACATGTCTGCCAAACGTTCAAATCGTCTTGCAGTGCTGGGAGAGCAGGTGGGTCACCTAACGGTGCTTCAAGGACATATGCTTTCTTGGTAGCTATGAGGATGATCCTAAGGTTCCGGACCCAGTCCGTATAGTTGCTGCCATCATCTTTCAGCTTGGTTTTCTCTAGGAACGCGTTGAAGTTCATGTTGACATGAGCGTTGGCCATTTGATCTACAAGACATATTTTGCAAAGATTTTAGACTAAGTTCATGATAATTAAGTTCATCTAATCAAATTATTTAATGAACTCCCACTCAGATTTGACATCCCCTTAGTCATCTAAGTGTTACATGATCCGAGTCGACTAGGCCGTGTCCGATCATCACGTGAGACAGACTAGTCATTGTCGGTGAACATTCTCATGTTGATCGTATCTTCCATACGACTCGTGTTCGACCTTTCGGTCTCCGTGTTCCGAGGCCATGTCTATAGATGCTAGGCTCGTCAAGTTAACCCTAAGTGTTTGCATGTGTAAAACTGTCTTACACCCGTTGTATGTGAACGTAAGGATCTATCACACCCGATCATCACGTGGTGCTTCGAAACGACGAACTTTAGCAACGGTGCACAGTTAGGGGAGAACACTTCATGAAATTGTTGTAAGGGATCATCTTATTTACTACTGTCGTTCTAAGTAAACAAGATGCATAAAACATAATAAACATCACATGCAATTATATAAAGTAGTGACATGATATGGCCAATATCATATAGCTCTTTTGATCTTCATCTTCGGGGCTCCATGATCATCTTGTCACCGGCATGACACCATGATCTCCATCATCATGATCTCCATCATCGTGTCTTCGTGAAGTTGTCACGCCAACGACTACTTCTACTTTTATGACTAACGCGTTTAGCAATAAAGTAAAGTAGTTTACATGGCGTTCTTCAATGACATGCAGGTCATACAAAAATAAAGACAACTCCTATGGCTCCTGCCGGTTGTCATACTCATCGACATGCAAGTCGTGATTCCTATTACAAGAACATGATCTCATACATCACAATATATCATTCATCATTCATCACAACTTCTGGTCATATCACATCACATGACAATTGCTGCAAAAACAAGTTAGACGTCCTCTAATTGTTGTTGCATCTTTTACGTGGCTGCAATTGGGTTCTAGCAAGAACATTTTCTTACCTACGAATAACCACAACGTGATTTTGTCAACTTCTATTTACCCTTCATAAGGACCCTTTTCATCGAATCCGCTCCAACTAAAGTGGGAGAGACAGACACCCGCCAGCCACCTTATGCAACTAGTGCATGTTAGTCGGTGGAACCGGTCTCACGTAAGCGTACGTGTAAGGTTGGTCCGGGCCGCTTCATCCCACAATACCGCTGAAGCAAGATAAGACTAGTAGCGGCAAGCAAGTTGACAAGATCTACGCCGACAACAAAATTGTGTTCTACTCGTGCAATAGAGAACTACGCATAGACCTAGCTCATGATGCCACTGTTGGGGAACGTTGCAGAGAATTAAAATTTTTCCTACGGTTTCATCAAGATCCATCTATGAGTTCATCTAAGCAACGAGTCAAGGGAGTGAGTTTGCATCTACATACCACTTGTAGATCGCGTACGGAAGCGTTAGAGGGAGCAGTGATGATGGAGTCGTACTCGCCGTGATTCAGATCACCGGAGATCCTAGCGCCGAACGGACGGCACCTCCACGTTCAACACACGTACGGAGCGTGTGACGTCTCCTCCTTCTTGATCCAGCAAGGGGGAAGGAGAGGTTGATGATGATGGCTCCAGCAGCAGCACAACGACATGGTGGTGGTGGAACAGCAGCACTCCGGCAGGGCTTCGCCAAGCATGTGACGGAGGAGGAAGAGGTGTAGCAGGGGGAGGGGGTGCCAGGACTTCAGGGTGTGACTGCCCCTCTCCCCCTCCCTTTATATATAGGCCCCCAGGGGGGGCGCCGGCCCTGGGAGATTCAATCTCCCAAGGGGGCGGCGGCCAAGGGGGGAGGAGTGCCCCCCAAGGCATGTGGTGCGCCCCCCCACCCTAGGGTTTCAACCCTAGGCGCAGGGGGTGGGCCTAGGGGGGCGCACCAGCCCACTATGGGCTGGCTCCCCTCCCACTTCAGCCCATAGGGCCCTCCGGGATGGGTGGCCGGTGGACCCCCAGGACCCTTCCGGTGGTCCTGGTACAATACCGGGTGACCCCGAAACATTCCCGATGGCCGAAATACCACTTCCTATATATAGTTCTTTACCTCCGGACCATTCCGAAACTCCTCGTGACGTCCGGGATGTCATCCGGGACTCCGAACAACATTCGGTATACTGCATACTCATATTCATACAACCCTAGCGTCACCGAACCTTAAGTGTGTAGACCCTACGGGTTCGGGAGACACGTAGACATGACCGAGATAGCTCTCGGCCAATAACCAACAGCGGGATCTGGATACCCATGTTGGCTCCCACATGCTCCTCGATGATCTCATCGGATGAACCACGATGTCAAGGATTCGAACAACCCCGTATACAATTCCCTTTGTCAGACGGTATGTTACTTGCCCGAGACTCGATCGTCGGTATCCCAATACCTCGTTCAGTCTCGTTACCGGCAAGTCACTTTACTCGTACCGTAATGCATGATCCCGTGACCAGACACTTGGTCACTCTGAGCTCATTATGATGATGCACTACCGAGTGGGCCCAGTGATACCTCTCCGTAAACCGGAGTGACAAATCCCAGTCTCGATCCGTGTCAACCCAACAGACACTTTCGGAGATACCTGTAGTGCACCTTTATAGTCACCCAGTTACATTGTGATGTTTGGTACACCCAAAGCACTCTTACGGTATCCGGGAGTTGCACGATCTCATGGTCTAAGGAAGAGATACTTGACATCGAAAAAGCTCTAGCAAAACGAACTACACGATCTTGTGCTATGCTTAGGATTGGGTCTTCTCCATCACATCATTCTCCTAATGATGTGATCCCGTTGTCAATGACATGTAATGTCCATAGTTAGGAAACCATGACTATCTGTCGACCAACGAGCTAGTCAACTAGAGGCTCACTAGGGACATGTTATGGTCTATGTATTCACACGTGTATTACGATTTCCGGATAATACAGTTATAGCATGAATAAAAGACAATTATCATGAACAAGGAAATATAATAATAACCCTTTTATTGTTGCCTCTAGGGCATATTTCCAACATTCTCCCCATGGATATACCGGCAAAATGAAGAATCAGTGTGAGAACACATACTTTAAGGATTGTTATCTCTCGTACATGGGGAGCAATTACAGAATAGCTTGCCATGAATGGGATTCTTTGCCAAGATCACCACCAGCCAAGTCTGCAAATATGATCATCAGGTACTGGTGCATTTTTCTATCAAACCCGACAAGCGACAGTCAAACCTTTGATATAGGTTGGATATGAAAGATAGTAAAGCCAGTAAAGCTAAGTCAGAAACTCCTGCAAGATGTCAGAATCCATCAGAAAGCCAAGTATGATTCCTATCACTGCTTTGAACCCAGAAGGTATGCATACATTCAAGGAGTCTGACAACTGGATAGAAGAGATTCCTAGTTCCACGGGAAGATGTGTTCCCAACTCCGTGGGATATTGTCGGTACTCGATACAAGAATAAAATCTCCAGCAAGGATAAGTATTGAGAAGGACACCTATTCCAGTTATGATAACATTTTGGACCTTAGCTAAGCCAGCAGATATGAAAGAAAATTTGAGTCAGTGTGGACAGGAACATATGAGGTAAGTCCTGTCAGAATGTCAGATACGGTGAAGCAAACCACCCTATATCCAACTTAGTGGGAATATTATATGAGAATGAATAAAAGAAACCTGAGTTGGAAACGGTTTCTTCAAGTCAAAAAAATTATTTATCCCTGTGCAACCAAATCTTGAGGACGAGGTTTCTTTAAGGGGGGAAGGTTTTTAACACCCTGGATTTTGCCCTTCTCTTTTTCCTTCGATTTTCTTGAATTTATTGATTTGAATTGCTTTTCTGTGGCTATGTGGTTCCAAAACTTGGGAAGATCATGTCTTCCTAGGTTTTATAGTGGCTTGTCATCCTCATAATCATCCCTATATCATGTCATTTTCATCCTAGCCCAAATCTCAATATTATTTTTATTGGGAATATTCATTTTCTATTAAAGGAATTATCTTGATTGCCCTAGGTTGTGAAGCAACCCATCTTTTATATTGCTTCAAATAAGCTGCAAATTTTCCAGGACATTCTCCTATCCATATCAACTCCCTCCACCAAGTTTTGGCTCAATCCATTACTCCATTTGCCCTGTGCAATTTTTCCAAAATTCTGTCCAAAGAGATGCTTTGTGAAGCAAGTGCTATTTTGGTTCATCCAATTGGCATGAAACTTTTTGGGCATCTTCAAATCCTCAAAACATTCGGCCATGCCCAATTTCTGCTCAACTTGCCTCTTCATAAGAGTGCAACTTCATCATCCCCATATCTGGCCATTTTGGCACTTTCTACAACAACCACCCTCTAAACTCTTCCTCTTAAGCTTATTTTTGATGATCAAAGTCACCTTAGTGTGTGATAAACACCAGACAAATCAGTTCCTTATTTGCCAAGTTCGTGTCCCGTCTAGACAACACAAATAGGTTGCTGCTGATCTGTTTTGGCTTATCCTACTTTTCTCTTCTTTGCCCCTGAACCAACTTATTGCTTTGTTTAGGCTCAGGGTATCGTGGTCATTCTACTAGACATGGTCGGCCTGGCCAAAACTAGCAGTTTGCTCTAGTGCGCGTGGTGATCACGCTGGCATCATGCAGATTGCAATCTCTCGAGTCTTCCGCCCTGTTCCCGTCACCTTCCTCCTCGTCTCGACCTCAATTCATGTCCTGGAGATAGCCCGTGAGCCCCTGCATCATTCTGCATCGCTGCCCCGCCCTAAGTCACTACGGTGTGGTCGCCGTCGAGCTCCCTGTGACGCGTCCATGCTTTGGCCCTCCATTGGCAGCGAGCTAGAGCTCCCTCGAGCTCTCCCGAAGCCTTCCCGCGCCTATATAAGGACCCCTATGCTCTCCTGCAGCTCCCAAGCCTCTCCCCAAGCTTTCCCGGCCACCGGAGCAGCCCCTCCCTTCACCGTTTTCCTCCTCGTCCGCCATGGACGCCCAGGTCTAGCTCGTAGTCGAGCCGCCCAGGCCTCCCCTTGCCTCGCCTCCATGTCCACCGAGTCCCCCTCCTCCCCTCGAGTCGCCCTACCCACTTGCCCCCTCGCTGGAGTGCCTGCTTCACTGGAGAGCACCACCACCCGCTCGTCCCGGTCCTCCTCCTGGCACCACCTCTCCCCTCCATCCTACTCCTCCCCGGCGCCTCCCTTGCCCCTGAACGGGTGTGGCGCAGCCCCGCGGTCCCTCGGGTGCCCTCGGTCGGGCCAGGGATCGTCGGAGCTGGCCGGCCCCTTGGCTACTTCCCTGCCCTGCTCCTCCTCTGTTCACGAGAGGAACAAATGCGCGGGGAAGAAGGCGATCCAGTCGGCCCCCTCCTCCTGTCGCGTGGACGCCGCCTGTAAGCCTCTCCCACCCTGGTCCACGTGTGTAAGTTGAAACGTATTTCTTGGAAATACATTTTCCAAGTTGGAAAGCGTATTATGCTTCGGTTGCGGCTAAAAATACGCTTTCTATTGCAGAATATGCAATCTGCTCAAAGGTGTTTTCTATTTTCAGCCGCCAGGAACTTATTGGTAATGAAAACATTTACAGATTGGTCCCTGAACTTCAACCCCTCACAACTTTTCAACCGTAGCTCTGATCTAGGTGAAACAAAGCTCACGTCTTCGTCTCGTCGAGCTCTTTCTATTGGTAACATTTTCACTAGGTTGTCCCATAGTGAAAATGACCATTTTTCCCTTGCCACTAATCAGCTCCCTCTGAGAGAGAACCATCCCGTGTTTTGTTTCCGTGGTTTCACCGCACTTCTTCCCGGAGTCTCGTCACCCCCAGGCAAGCCAGAACCACCATTTGCATGATACCCATGCAGTACCATTGGTCTTCAACTTGAATCTTTAATAATCGTTTGTTTGTTTTGCTTCGGCTGTCGTTATTTCGGTTATCCTTATGGATCGGTGGTTACCGTCATGCTATGTTTTCTTGCACTCGGTTATCATGATCTACTTGCTAGTATTACTTTCATATGTTCATGCTTGCTAGTAGTTCATGTTGGTGTTGGTTATGTTCTTTGGTGCATGACTATCGTCTGTTACCGAGTACCGTTGATATGCATATTTTGTTGCATCTAGTTGGTTTATGCTCACCTAGTAGTATTGCCATTATGTTCTTGCATGGTATTTATTTATGATGCTAGTGGTCATGCTATTCTTATGATAGAGCTATGTTTGTGTTATTCATGCTCGCGAGTATGCCATGCTTAGTAGGATATATGCTTCATTGTTGTTATGCTCAGTGATTTATTATGGTTGCACATCCATGCTCATGTTGGTATTATGCTCATGTATTGTAGTTGCATCATGTTATTTTTAATATGACTCAGCTTATTGCATTCAAGTTTAATTGGACTTAATTGAACTTAAACAACTATTGGCTGAGTCATGGTGCCACTGAATCGAGCTGACAAGTGGAACCACATTTCCTTTTGTGGGAAGGTCCTAACTAGGTCTATTGTCATGCCTCTCGTCGGTGCCTCCAAAGAGGGAAGGTTATGCACGGGCGCTACCTTGGCCGAGTAGGATGACATAAGCCTTGTGTGCTCATGTTTGGTTTTGAGCTCATGTCCCGTTTGGGACCATTTGTTTTGCCATGATGGTGGTCGTTGATGCCTTTGGTAGGCACGGGGCCACTCATGACTTAGCCCAGAGGGGAGTTGGTCGGAGTGGCCGGGAGAGTGTCATGGGAAATAGAGAAGTTTGGTTGGAACACCGTTGGTCCACCCGAATGGGAGTGCGAGGCCATGGGTTCCGTGGTGTGGGCATAGTGTGCTAACCTCTGTAGAGTGTGTGTGTTAAATCTATCGATAGCCGCGCCTGCGGATATGGGCCCAGTTCGAAGTTGGTCACACTATGGGTCAACAGTAATAATAATGATGTGTTTTATAACAACCCTGGTATGATGATGAAATAAGTTGGTTGATCTTTATGTAATCGTGAGAGGATCACCGTGGTATCGGGGATACCAAGTTGTTGGATATTTGTGGTGTCATGCGAGAATCACGGGTAAAGGTCAAGCTCCTTGTGGTCATGTAATGGTTACTACAGTATTGTTATACCAAGCTTGATTTGATCCTGAGATGATCGTGCGATGTCCACGGTGGTAAGTAATGCATGTTTTGTTTACGAGGTAACCTGAGCAAAGTAGGTTGGTGCATGGTTATGTTAACCTGTTGCATGTAGTATCATCATGTTCATATGATCATGCCATGTTAAAATTGTATCATGTTTCATTGTGCATGCCATGTTGTTCTGCTAGTATCATGTTCATGATTGTTTTCACCTGCTAATGCCATGTTGTTGTTTGTCTTGACTTCTTTTGGTTATTGTGAGCTTGCAAGTACATTCAATGTACTGACCTGGAGTGTCATGCTAGTTTTCACATCATGCCTAGATTGCTTGCTTGTTTGGTGTGGTTCCCATGTTCGCGAGCTAGGATAAACGTTCCAGCCAGGGTCCCTGCGGATTGGAGTCCATCATTGTCGTTCGTTGTTCCGCTGCCAAGAGCAGTTCCGCTGCCAGTAGAGGTTCCGCTGCCCCGAGTTGTTATGCTGCTTGCATAGAGAAACTATGGTTGGTGTAGTGTTGCCAGGCCGATGTTATTCATTGTAATATCGGAGACCTTGTATTTGTATCCGTGTTGTAATAGAGAGCTGGTTTGTTCTATGTTAAGCAGTGTCGTATTCCAGAAGACTTCACCTTGATCACTGGGCTGGAATACGACGCGTTTCGATTTCTCTGAGCCGGGGTGCCACAGAGATACTCTGAAATTACTAAAAGAGAAAAGACCCATAGTTAACAAAAGGGTAGAGGAGATCCCTGCTCGGATTGATAAATTGGAAGAAATTTTTAGTAGATGATACGTATCCATCGTATCTACTTTTCCAAACTCTTTTGCCCTTATTTTGGACTCTAATTTGCACGATTTGAATGGAACTAACTCGGACTGATGCTGTTTTCAACAGAATTGCCATGGTGTTATTTCGGTGCAGAAATAAAAGTTCTCAGAATGACCTGAAACTTCACGGAGATCAGTTTTGGAATAAATAAAAAATATTGGCGAAAGAATCAACCACAGGGGACCCACACCCTATCCATAAGGGTGGGGGGCGCGCCCCCTGTCTTGTGGGCCCCCTGGACCTCCACCGACCTCAACTCCAACTCCATATATTCATGTTCGGGGAGAACAAAATCAGAGAGAAGGATTCATTGCGTTTTACGATACGGAGCCACTGCAAAGCCCTGTTCTTCCTCGGGAGGGCAGATCTGGAGTCCGTTTGGGGCTCCGGAGTGGGGAATCCATCGCCATCGTCATCATCAACCATCCTCCATCACTAATTTCATGATGCTCACTGCCGTGCGTGAGTAATTCCATCGTAGGCTTGCTGGATGGTGATAGGTTGGATGAGATGTACCGTGTAATCGAGTTAGTTTATTAGTGTTTGATGTTGCTATGACTTTCCTATGCTTAATGCTTGTCGCTTGGCCCCGGGTGCCAGGATTTCAGATCTGAACCCTTTATGTTTTCATGAATATATGTGAGTTCTTGATCCTATCTAGCAAGTTATAGTCACCTACTACGTGTTATGATCCGGCAACCCCGGATTGCCAATAGTCGGGACACTTCCCGGTGATGATCATAGTTTGAGGAGTTCATGTACTCACTAAGTGCTAATGCTTTGGTCTGGTATTCTATTAAAAGGAGGCCTTAATATCCCTTAGTTTCCAATAGGACCCCGCTGCCATAGGAGGGTAGGACAAAAGATGTCATGCAAGTTCTTTTCCATAAGCACGTATGACTATATTCGGAATACATGCCTACATTATACTGATGAATTGGAGCTCGTTCGGTGTCACCCTATGTTATAGCTGTTGCATGATGAATGCCATCCGATATAATTATCCATCATTGATCCATTGCCTACAAGCTCGTTTCATACTGATCTTTGCTAAGTTACTTTTCGTTGCCACTGTTACGATTGCTACAAAAATGCTACTATTACTTTTACCACCGTTACCGTTGCTTCCATACTACTTTGCTGCAGATATTAAGTCTTTCAGGTGTGGGTGAATTGACAACTCAGCTGCTAATACTTGAGAATATTCTTTGGCTCCCCTTGTGTTGAATTAATAAATTTGGGTTGAATACTTTACCCTCAAAAACTGTTGCGATCCCCTATACTTGTGGGTTATAAAGACCATTTTCTGGTGCCGTTGCCGGGGAACATAGCTCTATTCTCTGAGTCAGTTGGGATTTATATCTGTTGATCACTATGAGGAATTTGAAAGACCAAAGAACCAAGATTTTCCCCTCAACTACAAGGGGAGGTAAGGAACTGCCATCTAGCTCTTCACTTGATTCAGCTTCTATTTTGAGTAAACTTGTGACTCCTACACCTGCTATTGATTCTGATATGTCGCATGTTATTGATGATGCCACTTCTGCTATGCATGATGCTTTTGATGATACCAGTTCTCTGCTTGATAATACTATGCCACTAGGTGAATTTCTTGATGAACAACTTTCTAGGGTTAGGGAGAATGAAATTACTGAACCTGATGATATTGTTGAATCTAATGACGAAGATTCTCCCCCTAGATATGAATTGCTTGTTGTACCTGAGGGTTATATTATGGATGAAGAAACTGCTAGAGACTTTTTTGCCTGCAATGATAGATATGATCTTAAGAAACTGTTAGCTAAGCTGAATGAAAAGTCTTTGAATGCTAGAATGCAATATGATCCTGGGTTTGCTACTTCACCTATCTGTGTTACTGATGCGAATTATGAATTCTCTGTCGATCCTGAGTTAATTACTTTGGTTCAATCTGATCCTTTCCATGGTTATAAATATGAAACTGTTGTGGCACATCTTACTAAAATGAATCATATAGCCACCCTATTTACTCATGAGGAAAAAATTCGCTATTACTATATTCTTAAGTTGTTTCGTTTCTCATTAATGGGTGATGCTAAGATATGGTTTAATTCTCTTGCTTCTGGTTGTGTGCGTAGTCCCTAGGATATGATTTACTACTCTCTGCAAAATATTTTCCTACTTATAAGAAACAAGCTACCTTACAGAAAATATTTAACTTTGTGCAAATTTAAGAAGAAAGTCTCCCACAAGCTTGGGGGAGGCTTCTCCAATTACTTAATGCTTTGCCTGATCATCCTCTCAAGAAAAATGAAATACTTGATATGTTTTATAATGGACTAACCGATGCTTCCAGAGACCACCTGGATAGTTGTGCTGGTTGTGTTTTTAGGGAAAGAACTGCTGATCAAGCTGAATTGCTATTGAATAATATATTGAGTAGCGATAATGATTGGACACTTCCTGAGCCAACTCCTAAGTCAACTCCGAAGAAAAGTAGTATTCTATTTCTCAGTCCTGAAGATATGCAAGAGGCAAAGAAATCTATGAAAGAAAAAGGTATTAACACTGAAGATGTTAAGAATTTACCTCCTATTGAAGAAATACATGGTCTTGATAACCCGACATAGGTAGTAAAGGTAATTTCTCTCTATAGATTTGATGAAGGTGATATTACTCATAATAAGTCTGCTTGTCAATGCTTGGATGATGATAACTTTATTGTTAAACAAGAAAACTTCAATGCTTATGTTGTTAGGAAATTGAAACATAATGCTTATATGGTTGAACACTTGAGTGATTATATGTCTAGAGTTAAAAGTGATCTTAAGCTTATTAGTAAACATGCTTCCATGGTTACAACTCAAGTAGAACAATTACTTAAGGCATAAGTTGATTTGCTCAATGAGTTAAATAAGAAGAACAGTGATAATGTTGTTAGAGTTATGACTAGAGGTGGTAAAATGACCCAAGAACCTTTGTATTCTAAGGGCCATCCTAAGAGAGCTGAGAAAGACTCTCAGAGAGTTAGTCCCTCTAATAAAAAGAAAAAGAACAATGATAGGACTTTGCATGCTTCTAGTGAACCTGTTATTGACACACCTGAGAACCCTAATGATATTTCTATTTCTGATGCTGAGACACAATCTGGTGATGCACATGAACCTAGTGATAGTGTTAATGATGATGTTCATGTTGATGCTCAACCTAGTAATGATAACGATGTAGAAGTTGAACTTGTTGTTATCTTGATAACCCACAATCAAGGAATCAACATTATGATAAGGGAGACTTCGTTGCTAGGAAGCACGTTAAAGAAAGAGAACCATGGGTTCAGAACCCATGCCTTTTACTCCTAAGCCATCCAAGAAAAAGGATGATGAGGATTTTGAGCGCTTTGCTGAAATGATTAGACCTATCTTCTTGCGTATGCGTTTGACTCATATGCTTAAAATGCCTCCTTATGCTAAGTATATGAAAGATATTGTCACTAGTAAAAGAAAGATACCGGAAGCTGAAATTTCCATGATGCTTGCTAATTATACTTTTAAGGGTGGAATAACAAAGAAACTTGGAGATCCAGGAGTACCAACTATACCATGCTCCATTAAAAGAAATTATGTTAAAACTGCTTTATGTGATCTTGGAGCCGTTGTTAGTGTTATGCCTTTCTCTTTATATCATAGACTTGATTTGAATAAGTTGACACCTACTGAAATCTCTTTGCAAATGGCTGATAAATCAACTGCTATACCCATCGGTATTTGTGAGGATGTGCCTGTTGTGGTTGCAAACATTACTATCTTAACAAACTTTGTTATTCTTGATATTCCCGAGGACGACAGTATGTCAATCACTCTGGGTAGACCCTTTTTGAATATTCCAGGGGCTGTTATTGATTGCAACAAGGACAATGCCACTTTTCATGTTAATGGTAATGAGCATACGTTACACTTTCCAAAGAAACAACCTCAAGTTCAGAGTATCAATTCTATTGGAAAAATTTCAACTATTACTATTGGAGGTTTTGAATTCCCTCTTCCTACTGTCAAAAAGAAATATGATATTCTTATTGTTGGGGACATGCAAATCCCCGTTGAGCTAACCTAGTTTATTCGAAAATTCTCCAGTTTCATATCATTCGGAAGAAGTTCGTTAATAAGACTTGATCAACCTTGTTAATGGATTCCTTTTGATGAGCCTGAGATGGATGAATTTAGAAGGCACAACTTTCTGTACCCTCCTTTTACTTTTTGTTATATAGATTAAATAAAGAAAATATAGTATTTTTTGTCTGTTTTCTGAATTATCCTCGCAATAAAAAAATACCCTGAAAATAGAAGTTCTCCAAATGCCCTGAAGATTTAGTATGATTTTTTATAGAATATTTGAGAATTTATGGCACTGAGAACACACCAGGGGGGGGTGCACCAGTTGTACCCAAGGGTGGAGGGCACGCCCTAGCCCCTTGGGCATGCCCCCCTGTCTTGTGGGCCCCACGTGGGTCCCTTGCACTTATTCCAGCACCCATCCACTTTGTCTTCCTCCAGAAAAATCATCCTGTAGCTCAAAACCGTGTTCTTGCTCACTTTGCTGCCATTTTTGATCTGCTTGCTCAAAGCTCCATTCACAAAACTGCTTTGGGGGATTTTTCTTCGGTATGTTACTCCTCCAATGGTCCAATTAGTTTTTGTTCTAGTGCTTTATTTATTGCAAATCTTTGCTGCTGAGGTGACCCTATTCTCTAGCTTGCATGTCAAATTTATATGGTCCAAAGTAGTTTTGATGCATGATATAGCCTCTAGGTACTTGTAGGAGTAGTTGCTATCAATCTTGTTGAGTTTGGTTCAGTTCTATTTTGAGTCACTAAAAATTTCAGAAATTTTTCAGAGGAAGAAGAATGCTTAGGAAAATGTACCAAGGTGGTTCTTCGAGGAAGCAAGCACCGAGGCTCGCGATACGTGATCCAGACCTTGAACCACCAAGGGAAGCTCAAGTGCAGCCTTGTGAATGGCCATCTGCTGAATTTATGGTCCATGCAGGCTTCAAGGATGAATTATGATGTGTATGTATGTAATGCCGATCTTGAGGACTTCGTATCAGATAAGTGCCTACAATACTATTACCTCACTGATTCCTTTGTGCAGAGATTTGAATTTTCATCTAAGCGCAATACTCATAGTGTTTATTTGACCTTTATGATAAATCATATAGCATGGACCTTGAAGATTTTAATACTGCTTGCAAGATCCCATAGTGGGTCATTCTTAGTGAGCCTCACAAATCTAAATATAATGATTTCCTTGCTAGCATCACTGTGAGAGAAACTAGAAATATCACACAAGCTACCATAGGGAGCATTCACTTTCTTGCCATATATTACTTTGCTCTCTTCATAGGTAGATGCATTAATGGTAAGCATGATCATAGCGACCTTTGCGTTCCAGATCTTAGTGTCCTCACATGTGCGGTGTTAGGTGATAAGCAATATAACTTGGGGGCCATTGTTGCCAGGAGGTTACATCTTAATGCTAAAGATGGAGATTTATTTGGTGGGATTTATGCAACTCGTTTAGCTAATTATCTTGGTGTATCCATAAGAGAGAATGACATTGAGTTGCCACCTACTTTTCTAGATTATAGTCCCATGGTTCGTTACCAGTTTCTTGAGAGGAATGATCAGTTCCTCTAGTACCTACTAATCTTTGACAAACGGCGTGCTGTCCATATTACCCTTCCTGCTCCTGCCTTGTTTAACTTTCAGGTAAATTGGAGATATGTTATAACTAGAGAGGAGGAAAACGAGTATGAGAGAACAACAGAGGTCGCTCACCTCCTGGAAGCAGCTCGTCAGGCGGTAGGTGCCGCAGCACAGTACGACCCGAACTATGATTTCGGATATCATCCAGGCCAGTGGTAGCCCTAGACCAACTTAGGCCAAAGGCCTAAGCTTGGGGGAGTACGTATTTCTCACCGACATTACATTCATGTTCACACACTTATTTTAGTTGTCGGTGTTCATACTTTTTCATTGTGTTATCCATGCTAGTTTATGTTCTTTTCCTGCTTTCTTCTTGTGTGTTTGAATTTTTTTGAGAAAAACCAAAAAAATTAGTTGTAGCTTCTAGCTAGTTTACTTTTCATGTTTACTTAGTAGTAGTATTAAAGGAAAATCCAAAAAGATTTCTCGCTCTTCTTTTGCTTGTTGGGAGATTTCCCATGTAAATAGTTTTTCTCGTTCTTGTTTTACTTCCTTCAAAAAAAACAAAAACTCCAAAAACATTCCAGTGTGTTTCTTTGAAATTTCTTTTCTTTTCTTTGGGGGTCGAGAGGAGAAGACCACGATGAAAATGATGAGTGGCTCTCTTATGCATTATTGTTAATTTCACAAAGAGCCCATATTACCTTGTCTTCTCCTTTGAATAAATGTCTGCACATTCCTGCTTAGTCCAATGCACGTGCACTATTATTATTATCCACACCGTTCAGTCACGCAAGTGAAAGGCAATAATGACGATATATGATGAAATGATTGAGATGAGGAAAAGCTGATATGAACTTGACCTATCTTGTTTTCGTAAATATGATTAGTTCATCATTCCTGATTCAGCCTATTATGAATGAAACATGTTTGCAAATGATAATTAGAGATTATAGTTACTCATGCCATGCTTAATTAGCTAGGAGTTTATAATGGTTTACCTTGAGTGCCAACATGCTATTAAAATGGTTGTGATGTAGTATGATAAGATGGTATCCTCCTTTGAATTATTCGAGTGACTTGACTTGGCACATGTTCACGCATGTAGTTGTAACAAAATCAATGTAGCCTCCACAATATTTATGTTCATGGTGATTTATAGCTTACTCATGCTTGGACTCATTGTTGGTTAATCTCAATGCATGTTCATGACTGTTGTTGCTCTCTAGTTGGTCGCTTCCCAGTCTTTTTATAGCCTTCACTTGTACTAAGCGGGAAAGCTGCTTGTGCGTCCACTTCCATAAACCCAAAGTTGTTCCATATGAGTCCACCGTACCTACCTATATGCGGTATTTACCTGTCATTCCAAGTAAATTTGCATGTGCCAAACTCTAAACCTTCAAATGAAATTCTGTTTTGTATTCTCGAATCGCTCATGTAGCAACTAGGGCTATCTATATCTTCCATGCTAGGTGAGTTATTCTGATGATGAGTGGACTCCACTCATCATTCATGAGAAAATAGCCAGTAATCAGGATGCCCAGTCCCATGCTCAAATCAGATCAAAATAATCGCAAACAAAACTCCCCCAGGATTGTTGTTAGTTGGACGGTACCCGTTGTTTCGGACCAGCCGTGGAATGTCTTGTTGGTGGTGGGGGAGTATAAACTTTACCATTCTATTTGGGAACATGCAAATCCCCGTTGAGCTAACCTAGTTTATTCGAAAATTCTCCGGTTTCATATCATTCGGAAGAAGTTCGTTAATAAGACTTGATTAACCTTGGTAATGGATTCCTTTTGATGAGCATGAGATGGATGAATTTAGAAGGCACAACTTTCTGTACCCTCCTTTTACTTTTTGTTATATAGATTAAATAAAGCAAATATAGTATTTTCTGTCTGTTTTCTGAATTATCCTCGCAATAAAAAAATACCCTGAAAATTTAGTATGATTTTTTATAGAATATTTGAGAATATTTGGCACTGAGAACACACCTGGGGGGGTGCACCAGCTGTACCCAAGGGTGGAGGACATGCCCTAGCCCCTTGGGCACGCCCCCCTGTCTTGTGGGCCCCACGTGGGTCCCTTGCACTTATTCCAGCACCCATCCACTTTGTCTTACTCCAGAAAAATCATCCTGTAGCTCAAAACCGTGTTCTTGCTCACTTTGCTGCCATTTTTGATCTCCTTGCTCAAAGCTCCATTCACAAAACTGCTTTGAGGGATTCTTCTTTGGTATGTTACTCCTCCAATGGTCCAATTAGTTTTTGTTCTAGTGCTTTATTTATTGCAAATCTTTGCTGCTGAGGTGACCCTGTTCTCTAGCTTGCATGTCAAATTTATATGGTCCAAAGAAGTTTTGATGCATGTATAGCCTCTAGGTACTTGTAGGAGTAGTTGCTATCAATCTTGTTGAGTTTGGTTCAGTTCTATTTTCAGTCACTAAAAATTTCAAAAAAAAAAATTCAGAGGAAGAACAATGCTTAGGAAAATGTACCAAGGTGGTTCTTCAAGGAAGCAAGCACCAAGGCTCGCGATACATGATCCAGACCTTGAACCACCAAGGGAAGCTCAAGTGCAGCCTTGTGAATGGCCATCTGCTGAATTTATGGTCCATGCAGGCTTCAAGGATGAATTATGATGCGTATGTATGTAATGCCGATCTTGAGGACTTCGTATCAGATAAGTGCCTACAATACTATTACCTCATTGATTCCTTTGTGCAGAGATTTGAACTTTCATCTAAGCGCAATACTCATAGTGTTTATCTGACCTTTATGATAAATCATATAGCATGGACCTTGAAGATTTTAATACTGCTTGCAAGACCCCACAGTGGGTCATTCTTAGTGAGCCTCACAAATCTGAATATAATGATTTCCTTGCTAGCATCACTGTGAGAGAAACTAGAAATATCACACAAGCTACCATAGGGAGCATTCACTTTCTTGCTATATATTACTTTGCTGTCTTCATAGGAAGATGCATTAATGGTAAGCATGATCATAGCCACCTTTGCGTTCCAGATCTTAGTGTCCTCACATGTGCGGTGTTAGGTGATAAGCAATATAACTTGGGGGCCATTGTTGCCAGGAGGTTACATCTTAATGCTAAAGATGGAGATTTATTTGGTGGGATTTATGCAACTCGTTTAGCTAATTATCTTGGTGTATCCATAAGAGAGAATGACATTGAGTTGCCACCTACTTTTCTAGATTATAGTCCTATGGTTCGTTACCAGTTTCTTGAGAGGAACGATCAGTTCCTCCAGTACCTACTAATCTTTGACACACGGCGTGCTGTCCATATTACCCTTCCTGCTCCTGCCTTGTTTAACTTTCAGGTAAATTGGAGATATGTTATAACTAGAGAGGAGGCAAACGAGTATGAGAGAACAACAGAGGCCGCTCACCTCTAGGAAGCAGATCATCAGGCGGTAGCTGCCGCAACACAGTACGACCCGAACTATGATTTCGGATATCATCCAGGCCAGTGGTAGCCCTAGACCAACTTAGGCCAAAGGCCTAAGCCTGGGGGAGTACGTATTTCTCACCGACATTACATTCATGTTCACACACTTATTTTAGTTGTCGGTGTTCATACTTTTTCATTGTGTTATCGATGCTAGTTTATGTTCTTTTCCTGCTTTCTTCTTGTGTGTTTGAATTTTTTTGAGAAAAACCAAAAAAATTAGTTGTAGCTTCTAGTTAGTTTACTTTTCATGTTTACTTAGTAGTAGTATTAAAGGAAAATCCAAAAATATTTCTCGCTCTTCTTTTGCTTGTTAGGAGATTTCCCATGTAAATAGTTTTTCTTGTTCTTGTTTTACTTCCTTCAAAAAAACAAAAACTCCAAAAACATTCCAGTGTGTTCCTTTGAAATCTCTTTTCTTTTCTTTGGGGGTCGAGAGGAGAAGACCACGATGAAAATGATGAGTGGCTCTCTTATGCATTATTGTTAATCTAACAAAGAGCCCATATTACCTTGTCTTCTCCTTTGAATAAATGTCTGCACATTCCAGCTTAGTCCAATGCACGTGCACTATTATTATTATCCACACCGTTCAGTCACGCAAGTGAAAGGCAATAATGACGATATATGATGAAATGATTGAGATGAGGAAAAGCTAATATGAACTCGACCTATCTTGTTTTTGTAAATATGATTAGTTCATCATTCCTGATTCAGCCTATTATGAATGAAACATGTCTGCAAATGACAATTAGAGATTATAGTTACTCATGACATGCTTAATTAGCTAGGAGTTTATAATGGTTTACCTTGAGTGCCAACATGCTATTAAAATGGTTGTGATGTAGTATGATAAGATGGTATCCTCCTTTGAATTATTTGAGTGACTTGACTTGGCACATGTTCACGCATGTAGTTGTAACAAAATCAATGTAGCCTCCACAATATTTATGTTCATGGTGATTTATAGCCTACTCATGCTTAGACTCATTGTTGGTTAATCTCAATGCATGTTCATGACTGTTGTTGCTCTCTAGTTGGTCGCTTCCCAGTCTTTTTATAGCCTTCACTTGTACTAAGCGAGAAAGCTGCTTGTGCGTCCACTTCCATAAACCCAAAGTTGTTCCATATGAGTCCACCATACCTACCTATATGCAATATTTACCTGTCATTCCAAGTAAATTTGCATGTGCCAAACTCTAAACCTTCAAATGAAATTCTGTTTTGTATGCTTGAATCGCTCATGTAGCAACTAGGGCTATCTATATCTTCCATGCTAGGTGAGTTATTCTGATGATGAGTGGACTCCGCTCATCATTCACGAGAAAATGGCCAGTAATCGGGATGCCTAGTCCCATGCTCAAATCAGATCAAAATAATCGCACACAAAACTCCCCCAGGATTGTTGTTAGTTGGACGGTACCCGTTGTTTCGGACCAGCCGTGGAATGTGCTTGTTGGTGGTGGGGGAGTATAAACTTTACCATTCTATTTGGGAACCTCCTATAATATATGTAGCATGGAAGATATCGAGATCTCTTGGTTGTTATATTGACAATGAAAGTATACCACTCAAAATATTATTTATCTCTGTTTCAAAACTCGAGCTCTGGCACCTTTGTAAATCCCTGCTTCCCTCTGCAAAGGGCCTATCTATTTATTTTTATGTTGAGTCATCATCCTATTATAAAAAGCACCAGTTAGAGAGCACCACCGTCATTTGTATGCATTGTTATGAATTGATATTGACTATGACTATGACTGGATCTCTTTCACCATGAATTACAATGTCTAGTCAGTCCTTGATCATCAGGGGTGCTCTGCATTTATGTTTTGCGGTCTCACAAAGGGCTAGGGAGATACCATCTTGTTATATCATATAATGATTGTTTTGAGAAAGTGTTGTCATCCAGATTTATTATTATTACTTGCTAGTTGATTATGCCATTGATATGAGTAAATGTGACACCTAAATGTCATTGTGATTATTGTTAGTTCATAATCTTTGCTGAAAACATGAATGCTGGCTTTACATATTTGCAACAACAAGATCAAACAGAGTTTGCAAAAGTTTTTCTTTATCACTTTCAGTTTGTCAACTGAATAGCTCGAGGACAAGCAATGGGTTAAGCTTGGGGATTTGATATGCCTCCATCGTATCTACTTTTCTAAACTCTTTTGCCCTTGTTTTGCATGATTTAAATGGAACTAACCCAAACTGATGTTGTTTTCAACAGAATTGCCATGGTGTTATTTTTTTTTTGCAGAAATAAAAGTTCTTGGAATGACCTGAAACTTCACGGAGATCAGTTTGGGAATAAATAAAAAATATTGGCGAAAGAATCAACCAAAGGGGACCCACACGCTATCCATAAGGGTGGGGGCGCGCCCTACCCCTGGGCAAGCCCCCTGTCATGTGGGCCCCCTGGACATCACCCGGCCTCACCTCCAACTCCATATATTCACGTTCGGGGAGAAAAAATCAGAGAGAAAGATTCATCGCATTTTACAATACGGAGCCGCCGCCAAGCCCTATTCTTCCTCCGAAGGGCAGATCTAGAGTCCATTCTGGGTTAAGGAGAGGGAAATCCGTTGCCATCGTCATCATCAACCATTCTCCATCACCAATTTCATGATGCTCACCAGCGTGCATGAGTAATTCCATCAGAGGCTTGCTGGACGGTGATGGGTTGGATGAGATTTACCATGTAATCGAGTTAGTTTTGTTAGGGTTTGATCCCTAGTATCCATTATGTTCGAAGATTGATGTTGCTATGACTTTTCTATGCTTTATGCTTGTCACTAGGGCCCGAGTGCCATGATTTCATATCTAAACCCTTTATGTTTTCATGAATATATGTGTGTTCTTGATCCTATCTTGCAAGTTATAATCACCTACTACGTGTTATCATCTGGCAACCACGGAGTGAGAATAGTCGGAACACTTCCTAGTGATGACCGTAGTTTGAGGAGTTCATGTATTCACTAAGTGCTAATGCTTTGGTCCGGTACTCTATTAAAAGGAGGCCTTACTATCCCTTAGTTTCCAATAGGATCCCGCTGCGACGGGAGGGTAGGAGAAAAGATGTCTTGCAAGTTCTTTTCCATAAGCACGTATGACTATATTCGGAATACATGCCTACATTATATTGATGAATTGGAGCTAGTTCTGTGTCACCCTATGTTATAACTGTTGCATGATGAATGCCATCCGACATAATTATCCATCATTGATCCATTGCCTACGAGCTCGTTTCATACTGATCTTTGCTAAGTTACTTTTTCGTTGCCACTATTACAATTGCTACAAAACTGCTACTGTTACTTTTGACCATTAAATACTTTGCTGCAAATATTAAGTCTTTCTGGTGTGGTTGAATCAACAACTCAGCTGCTAATACTTGAGAATTTTCTTTGGCTCCCCTTGTGTCGAATCAATAAATTTGGGTTGAATGTTGTACCCTCGAAAACTATTACGATCCCCTATACTTGTGGGTTATTAGTAACTTGATATCAACTTTTTCTTCCATGAAAACTATTCCAAAACCCCCTCCTAGTAAGAATTACAAACCTACCCATGCTCCTAAGGACAAGGGTGCCTCTTCTAATTGCAACAATGAAGATCCTAAAATGATTAGTGTTCACCCCGACTTTGTTGAATTGATAAAGAAACCTACTTGCAAGAGTGAATTCTTTAACTTTATCCCTAGGAGCATGATCATTGAAAATATGCATGGTAGATCTCTAAGGAATTATGGTTGTGTGATTGAGGAGTGGGAAACTGAAGAAGACAACACTTGAATCTATGCATTATGCCTAGCTAGGGGTGTAAAACAATAGCGCTTGTTGGGAGACAACCCAACAGTTATCTTTTAAATTTTAATTTCTTTTCAGTTTTTCAATAATTACACAATTATGCTTCTGTTATGATTGTGCTTTTTATGTTTTAATTAGTGTTTGTACCAAGTAATGCCTTTGGGACGGTTTGGGTGATAGTTGATTTGATCCCATTGGAAAATAGAAACTTTAATGTCCAGTAGAATTTTTTTTAAGAATCACTCAAGTGACTAAAAATTCTTATATTTTTACACCAGATTGATACAAGTTGCCTACCTTGTCCTAATTTTGCAAAACTTTTAGAGTTACAAAAGTATGGCTAAAGGACAGCTTACTACAAACTGTTCAGTTTTTTTTGTGTTGCATTGTGTGCTTATTTTGATGAATCTATGGATTGTATCGGGGAGTATTAGCCATGGTAAAGTTATATACAATAGATTTAATGCAAAAATAAAATATGAATGGGTTTCCGACAATACTTAAAGTGGTGATTTGTTTTATTATACTAACAGATCTCACAAATGTTTTTCTAAGCTTTGTGTGATTGAAGTCTTCAAGTTTTGGGTGAGATCACGATGGATGATGTAATAAGGAGTGAAAGGAGCCTAATCTTGGGGATTCCCATGGCACCCCAAGGAAATATTCAAGGAGTACCAAGCAACTAAGCTTGGGGATGCCCCAGAAGGCATCCCCTCTTTCTTCTAACGACCATCGGTAATTTTAATTGGAGCTATATTTTTATTCGTCACATATCATGAGTTTTGCTTGGAGCGTCTTGAATTATATGAGTCTTTACTTGTTTTGCATTATTTTTGTCACAATCATCCTTTCTGGACACACCTATTTGAGAGAGCCATAATGATGCTATGATTTGTTAGAATTGCTCTATGTGCTTCACTTCAATTTTTTGAGCTATGGAATTTCTCTAGTACTTCACTTATATCTTTTTGAGCACGGTGGTGGTTTAACTTTTGAACAAATACTCTCATGCTTCACTTAGATTATTTTCAGAGTCACGATTTTTTTGAGAAATGTCCTCTCATGCTTCACTTATATTATTTGAGAGATGGAAATTTTGAAGAAATATTTATGCTCTCGTGCTTCACTTAAATTTGTTTGAGAGCTTGTTATTAACAATGGTAATCTGCTGAAGATATGAAAATTGGTCCCAAAGTGATAGATATTCAAGAGGGATATAATAAAAACTTTCATGAAGATCACTAGATATTAAAACTTGATTCCTTACAATAGTTTAGCGATATGGAGATAGTAATATGCGAGTCATGTTAGTGAGTAATTATGCTTTAGGAAGAATATTGGTGCTAAGGTTTGTGATTCCCTATGCAAGCAAGAAAGTCAATAGTTATGCAATGAAGTTACATCCTAGTTGTGGTGCATTATTCAGTGTTAGTTATGTTTAATGCTCATTTACGATCATTTTCGTTTTTTGGTTGGTTGCTTCTCAATCTATTTGCTAGCCTTTCCTTGTACTAAGCGGGAATACTGCTAGTGCATCCAAAATCCTAAACCAAGTTGTACCAAATGAGTCCACCATTCCTACCTACATACGGTATTTCCATGCCGTTCCAAGTAAATTTGTATGTGCCAACTCTAATTTTCAAATTGAATTTCCTTTTTGTGTGCCCTACCACTCACGAAGCGGCATGGGGTGGCCAATATTTTCCATGCTATGTATGTTATTATCAAGATGAGTGTTTATTCACTTTTCATTGCATGAGAGTGTGACAGATAATAGGGATGCCAATCCCATAATGAATTTTATTTATTTATGTTGTTCATAATAAATTCCTTGGAAAGTGTTGGTATGGATGGCACCCGTGGATACAGCTAGCCATAGATTGTGAAAGAATGGTGGAAAAGGAAATAAACTTTATTTTATGTTTGGGAACAGCCTATGATTTACCTAGCATGGAAGATGTAGGGATTTCTCGGTCATTTTCGTTGACAAGAAAATCATTCCTCTCAAAACAATTTTATCTCTTAATTTAAACTATGAGCTTTGGCACTTCTACAAATCTCTGCTTCTCTCCACGAAGGGCCTAACTATTTAGTTTTATGCAATATTTATTTTTATTGAGTGTCCATCTTCTTTTATAAAGCACCAACTAGGGAACACTATTTTCATACTTGTGCATTGGATGTAGCTAATATTTGAGTGTGTTTGATGAATGGATCAATGATTGAGCATAATGTGCTAGGGATAGCTTTATTTAGCATTGATATTTTGAAACACACGGTTGCTTGTTGATATGCTTGAGTATTGAAATCTTCATGTCAAAACTAGACTATTTCTTTGAACCATATAAAAGTCCAAATGTCCATGCTACAAAATAAATGAATATGTGATGAACATGTCAGGCAACATTCCACATAAAAAATTCTGTATTTATCATTTACCTTCTCGAGGACGAGCAGGAATTAAGATTGGGGATGCTGATATGTGTCCAATGTATCTATAATTTTTTATTGTTCCATGCTGTTATATTATAATTCTTGGATGTTTTACAATCATTTTATAGCAACATTATAAGTTTTTCGGGACTAACCTATTGACATAGTGCCCAGTGCCAGTTCTTATTTTTTTGCTTGTTTTTTAGTTCGCAGAATATCAGTACCAAACGGGGTCCAAACGTAGCAAAACTTTTCAGAGATAGTTTTTGGACCGAAAGACACCCAGTGGGCCAAAGAAGTAACAGAAGGGAGGCCCTTGGGGAGCACAACCCACCAGGGCGTGCCCAGGAGTCTAGGCGTGCCCAGGGGGTTGTGCCCCCCATAGAGCCCCCCTGCACCGCCTCTTCGCCCTATAAATTCCCAAATATTCCAGAAACCCTAGAGGAGTCGACGAAACACAATTCCCGCCGCCGCAAGTTCCAGAACCAGGAGATCCAATCTAACACCATCACAGAGGGGTTCATCATCCTCATTGGTGCCTCTCCGATGATGCATGAGTAGTCCACGATAGACCTAAGGGTCCGTAGGCAGTACCTAGATGGATTCCTCTCGCTCTTTTGATTCTCAATATAGTAGTCTTTTGGAGATCTATTTGATGTAACTCTTTTTGCGGTGTGTTTGTTGGGATCCGATGAACTTTGAATTTATCATCAGATCTATATCCATGAATATTATTTGAGTCTTCTTTGATCTCTTATATGCATGATTATTTATAGCCTCATATTTTTTCTTCGAATCTTTGGCTTAGTTAGGCCAACCAGATCGATTTTTCTTGCCATGGGAAGAGGTGCTTTGTGATAGGTTCGATCTTGCGGTGTTCTTTCCCAGTGACAGAAGGGGCAGCAAGACACACATGCATTATTGCTATTAAGGATAACAAGATGGGCGCTATTCCTACATGAATAGATCTTGTCTACATCATGTCATTGTTCTTGTTGAATTACTCCGTTTCTCCATGAACTTAATACACTAGATTCATGTTGGATAGCGGTCGATGTGTGGATTAATAGTAGATGATGCGGGCAGGAGTCGGTCTACTAATCTTGGATGTGATGCCTATATACATGATCATTGCCTTGGATATCGTCATGATTATTCACTTTTCTATCAATTGCCCAAAAGTAATTCATTTACCCATCATATGCTATTTTCTTGAGAGAAGCCTCTAGTGAAACTATGGCCCCGGGGTCTATTTCCTATCATATATAAAATCCAAAATACCTTTGTCAGTGTACTAGAATAGGGGTACCCTAGTATCCCGAACTTGTGCACGGGCAGTTGCAGCAACCCCGCGGCAAGGCTTGCCGGGCGACCGCCAAGGTCCTCCATGGTTCCTTTTGGAGCCATGCAAGAACAAAGTATTTAAGCTCAGGAGACAAGGCCCCGGCAAGAGGAGCTTGCCGGGAAGGCCAACCAAGGCATTTCAAGGAACTTGCCGCGACGCGCCGTGCGTCCCGGCAAGGTTCGGCGAGCGACAAGCTTCCGGGCCCGACAAGACAACGGCCGCGGCAAGGCGCTTGCCGCGGCAGGCGGCCACTCTGTGCCCGCGCTCCAGCGCATACAACAACGTGTCGCCCTGAAGGCTTTTCCAGGCACGCGTGGTGGGAGGCTGTGCAGCCAGGGGTGCGCGGTGGCATGCGATGCTGACAAGATCGCCATCGTGGCAGGTGGTGGCGCCCCTGACGGTACCTTTCTGCACTGTTTGGGCGATGCAGACAGGCATTTACTGCCTTTGTCCCCTGCCGTCAGGGTTAGGTAGGATACGCTGTACAGGTAGCTGTACCAACCACCCCTCTTTTTACATTTTTGCCCTCGTCTACGTTGCCACCTATCGGTGACCCCTTTAGCGTATAAAAGGAGGCCCATGCGCAACGTAGAAAGGGTTCAGATCATTCGGAAGCCAGAAAAGCACTTAGCTCTCTCGAGCAAGAACATAATACAATCAGACAAGCAGCAGTAGGAGTGTTATCTCTCCGGAGAGCTCCGAAGGTGGGTAAACTGCTCGTGTGCCTCGCCTCGATTTGCTCTTTGTGCGACCTCCGCCCCACGCCGAACCGAAAGGGGCTCGGTCCGCCGGTCCCATAGGTGTTCGTGGATCAGTTTCCCCGACATCTTTGGCGCGCCAGGTAGGGGGCGTCAAGGTTGTGTGAACCTGATCCGGCGTTCACACGAGCTAGATCTTCACTTTCATCATCGACATGCCACCGAAGAAGAAGGCTTTGGAGGCAGCTGTTCCGTCCACGTCGATCCCACCGCCACCGGAGCAAATGGGTGGTGGGGTAGACGCCGACGGAAGGACGGACGTCGACGAGGAAGATCACGACGCTGCCAGGTCCAAGGGCAAGGCGGCGCAGGCCTCGACGTCCGTGCTTGTTCCGCGCCCATCTCAGGAGGCGCAGGACCGACAACGTCATGGTACTCGCAGTACCATACGTTTGTTGGGCCAAGATCAAGCTGGTGGATCCCGGGGCGCTCAAGACCAGCATGCACGCCAACGTGCCAGCACGAGCGAGACACGGTCGCCCGGACGGGATAATTCTCCTTCTAACATAGTTAGAAGTCCGAGCACATCCCGCTCCTCGCGCCGTCCGCCACTGCCACCCACCACTCTGGCAGAAGCTTTGGCGCGAGCTCAACTGCTCCTGGATTACCCTCCGACGTCGGACAAGATCGACGAATGGAGGGCCACCATTCAGAGTCTCATCGGCTACGCCAATGGCGACACTCCACGGCAGCCGAGCACGTCGCTGCCGTGGCAGGATTGCCAGGCGCGAGCCGGTGGTGACGAAACTGGTGGGGGTGCAACCACCATGCAATCTCCACCCCAAAGGCCAAGATCGCCGACTCGCCGGATCCACCTCGACAGCGACTCCACCGCATCGTCGGATCCATGAGCTTGTCGCGATCAGCGCCAAGTTCTTCATGATCGACAGCAAGAAGACGCTCGTACTCGCATCGAGCGCTGAAGAGAAGCGCGACGTCAATCCGACAAGCGCGTTGGGCCCTCTGTTGACTTGCATGCGCCAGGGGAACCAGGCGACTTGCCGTACGCGGTAGGTTGCCCTGCGTTCACTCGTGAGCTGCGCAAGTCCAGTGGCCCAGCACGAAGAACTTCAAGCTAGACGTACCGGAGAAGTACAATGGCAAGACGCATCCGTCGGAGTTCCTCAGCATCTACACCATTGCGGTGCAAGCTGCTGGGGGCGGGACGACAAGATCCTTGCCAACTACTTCCTGCTGGTGCTCAAGCCCAACGTCAGATCCTGGCTCATGCACTTGCCGGACAACTCCATATCCTCTTGGGCCGATCTATGCCATCAGTTTGTCGGCGCCTTCACAGAGGGCCACAAGCCTCATGGCCAAGAGAGTGACCTTCATCTGCTCGCCCAGAAGGAAGGAGAGCCCTTGCGCAAGTACATTCAGAGATTCAGCAGCGTATAGCACAACATCCCAGATGTCCACCCTGCCGCGGTGATCAGCGCGTTCCATCAGAACATGCGGAATCGCAGGATGCAGGAGGAGATGGCGATGTGCAAGATCAGAGACGTTAGTGAGCTATATGCCCTGGCCGACAAGTGTGCACGTGCTGAGGAAGGGAGGAGACTCCCCGGAGAGAATGTAGTAGTAGGAGGATCTGACAGTGAAGATGCTGCCCCGGCAAAGAAAAACCGGCGGCGGAACAACAGGAAGAGGAAAGGCAAAGAGGTGCTAGTCGTCGAGCAGTCCGGCAACCGAGGTGGCGCCAAGAAAGCCAAAGCGGGTGGCTCCGGCAAGGAGACTGCCGCAGAGGCTGTGGCAGCCGCCGACAAGCAGGACGGCACCAACAAGCAGTACTGCAAGATTCACCGCACCAAGGGCCATGACCTCCAGAGCTGCAAGAAGGTCGAGCAGCTTGTTGAGCAGCAGAAGGCTGAATACGAGCGACGCGACAAGGAGAAAGCCCAGGAAGGTGCTGGAGGATCTGGCAAGAAACGTCCCAGCCGGGGAGGACGCCGCGGCAAGGCCAAGCAGCGGCAAGGAGACAGACCTCCCCGTGGCTGCGACAAGGATGAAGACGACGACGACGAAGATATGGATGATGACGAGACCGATGAGCAGGAGTTCCAGAAGGCCACAAAGGTCCTGTGCATTGATGATGGTGCTTCTCTGCATACTTCGCACCGCCAGCTCAAGCAGTGGGTGCGGGAAGTTAATGCAGCAGAACCACCCGTCGAGTCACGCAAGCCTCTGAAATGGTCCAACACGCCTATCATCTTTGATATTGAGGACAACCCTGATCGCATAACTGCGGTCGGGTGCTTGCCGATGTTGCTTTCACCAACTATCCGCAACCTCAAGGTCACTAAGATGTTAGTTGACGGCGGGGCTGGCTTGAATCTGATCTCCTCCGCGGTGCTCCAGAAACTCTAGATCCCTGACAGCGAGCTCGAAGAGACCGGCACGTTCCAAGGAATCAACCCGGGAAGGAGCAAGCCGAAGGGAAAGATCACGTTGCCGGTAACATTTGGCAGCGAGTTGAACTTCAGGACTGAGAGGGTCACTTTTGACGTTGCTGACTTCCCATTGCCTTACAATGGGATACTTGGTCGTCCAGCGCTCGCCAAGTTCATGGCAGCCTCTCACTATGCATACAACATACTGAAGATGCCAGGCCCGATAAGTGTCATCTCTGTCCCTGGCGACAAGAAGGATGCTCTTATCTGCGCCGACAAGATCTACCGGGAAGTAGCAGCCGCAACAGAACACAAGTCACTTGCCGCTGAAGCTCCCGAGGGGAAGAAGAAGACCAAGTTCGGCAAGAGCTCTGATGCCCACTCCGGCAAGCGCACCTCTTCAGAGTGCTGCGCTACCGTCGAGGACGCACCATCGAGCTCCACCGGCAAGTGTAAGAAGGCAATGGCAGCTCCACCAGAAACCAAGAAGGTGTCCGCCAAGGAGGACGGCACTAGTGGTACCTTCACCATCAGTGCCACTCTCGACCCTAAATAGGAAAGCGCGCTCGTTGCTTTCCTGCGGGCAAATGTTGACGTGTTTGCATGGCAACCGTCTGACATCCCCGGTGTTCCCATGAAAGTAATTGAGCACCACCTGGCCGTCTGTCCTCATGCGCGGCCCGTCAAACAGAAAGTCAGGAAGCAGGCAGTGGAGCGCCAAGAATTCATCGTAGAAGAAATCAAGAAATTGGAAGTAGCAGGCCTTATCAGAGGAGTGCTCCATCCCACCTGGTTGGCCAATCCTGTTGTCGTGCGCAAGGCTAACGGGAAATGGAGGCTTTGTATCGACTTTACCGATGTCAATAAAGCTTGTCCAAAAGACCCATTTCCCTTGCCGCGCATTGACCAGATTGTTGACTCCACGATTGGATGTGATTTGCTTTCATTTCTTGATGCATACTCAGGATACCATCAGATCTTCATGGCAGAAGAAGATGAGGAGAAAACCGCATTCATCACCCCATGTGGCACCTACTGTTTCGTACGGATGCCCTTCGGTTTAAAGAATGCTGGTTCAACATTCGCAAGGGTAGTCCATCATGCTTTTGAGCCGCAAATGCACAGAAATGTGGAAGCCTACATGGATGATATAGTGGTCAAGAGCATGGACAGGGCGACCCTAATTCAAGATTTAGACGAAACATTTGCAAATCTGCGCAAGATCAATCTCAAGTTGAACCCCGAGAAGTGTGTGTTTGGAGTCCCCTCCGGCAAGCTTCTCGGGTTCTTCGTGTCTCAGCGGGGAATTGAAGCCAATCCCAACAAGATCAAGGCCATTGAGCAGATTGAAGCACCAAAGCGCGTCAAGGATGTACGAAGGCTTGCCGGTTGCGTGGCTGCTCTCAGCAGGTTTATCTCTAGATCTGCTGAGCGCGCCCTGCCATTTTTCAAAATCTTGAAAAAGGTAGGTCCAATGAAATGGACTCCGGAGGCGGAGGCTGCGCTGCAAGACTTGAAGAGACACCTGTCCTCCACTCCAACACTTGTCGCACCTAAACCACAAGAGAAGTTGCTGCTATATATAGCGGCAACCAATCAAGTGGTTAGTGCTGCGTTAGTGGCGGAAAGGGAGGCGGATGATGAGCCAGCAACCACGGCAGATGCATCCAGCGACAAGCAAGGGGCTTCGCCGACAAGCTCTGGTCCCGACAAGGATGGATCTGCGCAGGAGCCTGAGAAGATGCAGAAGATAATGGTGCAGCGCCCTGTTTACTTTGTCAGTTCCCTTCTGCAGGGGGCTAGGTCAAGGTACTCTGGTGTGCAGAAATTCCTTTTCGGCCTTCACATGAGATGACAGTCGTCACTCGTTTTCCGCTAAAGAGGATACTGCAAAACCCAGAAGCAACAGGCAGGATTGTCGAGTGGGCACTGGAACTGTCAAGCTTTGGCCTCAAGTTTGAGAGCACTTCAACTATCCAAAGTAGAGCATTGGCGGAATTCATAGCAGAATGGACGCCAACACCAGATGAAGAAACTCTAGAGACGAGCATCCTCGTCAAGGAAGCGAGGAAAGAGTGGCTCATGTACTTTGATGGTGCCTTCTCGCTGCAAGGCGCCGGTGCGGGTGTGTTGATTGTCGCACCCACCGGAGAGCACCTCAAGTACGTAGTCCAGATGCACTTTCCCAAGGATCAAGCAACGAACAATACGACAAAGTATGAAGGTTTGCTTGCCGGTCTTAGGATCGCAGCAGACGTTGGGATCAAGAAGCTCATTGTCAGGGGTGACTCGCAGCTTGTCGTCCGCCAAGTGAACAAGAATTATCAGAGTCCGTTGATGGAAGCTTACATTAATGAAGTGAGCAAGCTAGAAGAGCACTTTGACGGCCTACAGATGGAGCATGTTCAGAGAGCTCAGAACGACATTGCCGATGGCCTGTCAAAGTGTGCCGCACTGAAGTTACATGTGGAACCAGGGATCTTTGTGCTCAAGCTGACTCAACCATCTGTAACGCCATCGACTGGACAGAGCAAGAAGAGGAAGCTGATTTCTGGTGACTACTTTCCAGCAGAGCTCCCCGAAGCCGCCACCAGGAAGGTCCCCAAGATCAACACCAAGAGCGCTGAGGAGCAGTCTGCTCCGGCAAGCCTCAGGGTTTGTTCCGTTGAAGCAGACGCTCCCGACAAGTTTTGCTCCGGCAAGCTTGCCGGGGAACATCAAGCTCCGGCTGAGCCACAGGTTCTCACCGTAGAAGCGGATGTTCCCGCAGCAGCAGATGTGCCTTTAGTCCTTGTTGTCGAGCCGCAAGCTCCAACATGGGCACAGCAGATTGTCCGTTTCCTTCAGACAGGAGAACTTCCCGAAGAGCAAGAAGAAGCGGAAAAAGTAGCCCGGCAGTCAAGTATGTACCAGTTTGTCGACAACATAGTGTACAGAAGAAGACTCAACGGTGTGAAATTGAAGTGTATTTGCCGGGAAGACGGACAAAAGCTGTTGGCAGAGATACACGGAGGCATATGTGGTCACCACATTGGGGCAAGGGCACTTGCCGGCAAGGCATTCCGGCAAGGTTTCTTTTGGCCGACAGCCCTACAGGATGCAACTGCACAAGTAACCAAGTGTGAAGTGTGCCAGTTCCATTCCAAATAGATACACCAGCCAGCTCAAGCTCTCCAGACGATCCCTTTATCCTGGCCATTTTCGGTCTGGGGGCTCGATGTCCTCGGCCCCTTTCCCCGAGCTGTCGGGGGCTTTGAGTACTTGTACGTTGCAATCGACAAGTTCACGAAGTGGCCGGAAGTGCAACCAGTGAGGAAGGTGACATCACAGTCAGCAGTCAAGTTCTTCAAGTCAATTGTTTGCCATTTCGGGATCCCTAACCGGATCATCACCGACAACGGCACACAATTCACGAGCCGCACCTTCATGCAGTACGTCCAAGATCTTGGCGCCAAGGTCTGCTTCGCTTCTGTTGCTCATCCGAGAAGCAACGGTCATGCGGAGAGGGCAAATGCTGAAGTGCTGCGCGGGCTCAAGACCAGGACTTTCGACAGGCTGCACAAGTGCGGAGGAACTAGATCGAGGAGCTGCCGGTGGTTCTTTGGTCGATCAGGACGACGCCAAATCGAGCCACTGGCCAGACAGCTTTCGCTCTAGTCTATGGAGCAGAGGCAGTTCTCCCCATGGAACTCGTATACGGGTCGCCTCGAGTGCTCGCTTATGATGAGCTTGAGCAAGAGCAGCTGCAACAAGATGACGCGCTACTCCTTGAGGAAGACCGTCTTCAGGCTGCTGTACGAGCTGCTCGATACCAGCAAGCTTTGCACCGCTACCATAGCCGCAAAGTTAATGCTAGAAGCTTCGAGGAAGGCGACCTTGTTCTTCGCGCATTCCGTCTGCCAAGAATTCCAACAAGTTGACGCCGAAGTGGGAAGGCCCTTACCGGGTGAAATGAGTCACTAGGCCCGGCGCTGTCCGCCTTGAGACCGAAGATGGCATTCCGGTGAGCAACTCCTGGAACATTGAGCATCTTCGTAAGTTTTACCCGTAGGGCGCGGTTGCCGAAACCCGTTCCGGCAACCACCTTTTGTACAAGTCTTGCCGATGTTGCATGTAATCCTTTGTACAAAGCCGGGCGCAGATCCCGTGCATAAGTAAAGCTCATGTGCTCCGCACATCTTGCCAATTTCATGCATTATATTCTTTCTTGCATGCGTTATCTGACATTTTGTGCAGCACCTACCCCTGGTAAGCAATAACGAGCCGAAAGGCTCCATATCTTTATTTTCTCTTCTTTCTTTTTCTCAAAGGAAAGGAAGGTTCCCTCGCACACAAGTTTGCCGGGGGGAAAGGAGAAGATAATGGTATGGACCAGGCGTCGTTTAAGGAAGTTTCGCCTTGCCGGGAAGCAAACGACAGAAAAGCTAAGTTGCCAAAGTTTGAGCAATTAGTTTTAATTTTTAAGTTATCTTCCTCGAACGACCGTGCTTTGTATGGAAAACATGTGCGCGGAGGAACCAACTCGTAGCTAGTTGCACCCTTACTTTGTTTCAAGTCCGCTCAACAACTTAAGTGTGCTGCAACTAGTCGCGACAAGGTTTCTTGTCGGAAGCGGCACCGCCAGCAGGCTGCTGACGTCCCGCACTCAGCGCTCACGGCTCGGGTGCCTGCGCCGACAAGTTCCCTAAAAGCATAGGGTAAAAACATACAAAGGAAGGAATCTAGTAAAGGAAATAACATAGCAGTCGATACCAGAAATAGAGTTATATTACAAGATAACTTGTCGCAGCTCTAACAGACTGTTTTCATAACATGACTAGCAGTGGCAAGGGAAAAGAAGAAACGAGCGGCCTAATCTACGCGATCGCCCTCAACCCTCCTGATCTCGCTCACCTTGTCCACAATGGGTGCGACAAGGGCCTTGAGCGCTTCCCGGTCGGCGTCCGGCGGCAAGGATTTGAGGAAGTTGGTGAGGTTGAGGCCTGGATTGCGGAAGGCCACCTTCATCAGCACCTTCTGGAGAGCTCCTGCGCAGATCTTGCGTGACTCGTCGGCCAGCTGCTTGGGGATCTTCTCCCGGAGTCGCTGGAGTGCCGTCGCATGCCCTTGAAGAACAAGCTGAGCTTGGCGCTGGGTTGGAGATGCTCGTCGGAAGAATACCCGAAGTCCTCCATCCCTAGCTGCGCCAGCTCCCCGTCGATGACTGCGGCGATATTCACCAGACCCTCGGTCCAGTGCTCCACCGTCTCCCTAAATGAGTTCTGGGTAACGGCGATGCTTGCCAGCAGCGCCTCGTCGGCCTTGATCTTCTCCGACAAAGTCTTCTCTCGCTCCTTGGCGCCGTCCAGCGTCTAAGTCAGCGTGGCCAGCTTCAGCTCGAGATCCGCGTTGGAGTCCTTGGCGGCGCTGAGCTCCTTGCTCCTCTCAGCGAGAAGACCCTGCAGCTCACCATGGGCGGCAGCATCCTTCTCGCGCTCACGCTTGAGCGCGGCAAGCTCCTCTGCAGTTGCGGCAGCATCCCTTGCTTCTTTGAGAGCCCCGCCAAGTGTTTCCTCGCGCGCGACGAGCTCCTCCTCGTAGCTGTCAAGATTGGCCTTCCGCTGCACCAACTTGCCTTCTCGCGCGGACTGCTTCTCAGCAGCAAGCCTTTGTTCTTCCTCAGCTTCGGCCTTCTCGAGAAGGAAGGTCGTGCGCTCCTCGACGAGTCGCTCCCGCTCCTGTGCCAGGGACCGGAGAGCTTCCTGGTTGAGGCCCCGGAGCTCCTCTGCGCGCTTCTCCATATCCACTCCCGCCTTCGCGACAAGTGCTTCCCGGGAAGCCAGCTTGGCTTGTCGGGCGCGGTAGAGTGACAGTAGCTTCCGCAGCAGCTGTTCCTCCTCAGGCTCGCCACTGCTGCTGCTTGGCGCATCAACCAAGACAGCCCAGCGGAGGCGAGTAGCTCTTCATCGAAATTCTCCCCTTCGACCGGCGCCCTGGATCTTGACGCCCAGGGAAGCTTGATGAAGATGCCATCGCCGGCCTTCAGATAGGCGCCGGGCTGGGGCTCTTCGGAGCTTGACGCTGCAGCAGCGGCAGAAGGATCGGCGGTCGGTGCAGCGCCTGGCGCTCCTGCAGCCTCCGTCAGTGCGATCGCCAGACCCCTCGCCTACTTCTGCAGCAGCAGCCTTGGCGGCCTCTTCTCCGGGGGGCTCGTTAGCGCCGGCTTCTCCTTCGATGGCAGCAGCGTCGTCGGCGTTGCTGCGCGCGTTCTCCTCGCCGGCGGCCTCGGTTTCCATCGGCTCCACGGCAGGTGGATCTGATGCACGGAAGAAGGAGGAAAATCAAGCAAATACTCATAGAGAAAATCAGAAGAAGAAAAACCCAAGGGAAGTTCTTAAGCAAGTGGATTACCTGAGCTGGGATCTGCGGTTGCGGTCTCAACCACCACAGGATCACTGGTGCTGCCCCTTGCCGGAGAAATGCCCCTTGCCGGAGAATTCTCCCTTGCCGGAGAACGCTCCCTTGCCGGGGGATCCTCCCTTGGCGATGTAGTTGAAGCAGATGGCGCTTCGGGAGCGGCTTCCGGGCCCTCCTGGTGAAGCTGCTCTGCTCCTACGCAAATCCAACAGTCAAGATATCAGCAAAGGAAAAAGCACTCATGCGCGCCTGACAGCAGGAAGCAAACTATGAACTTACGCTGGGGGCTGCGCTGGGGGCTGCTTTGGGGAGTAATTGCCGGGTCCGTCAAGGTGGTCTCAGACTCACCCCGTGCTGACACGGTGGGATCATCCTCGATGACAATCACCGGGGCCTTGGCTCTCTTCGCCGCTCTCTGGGCCAGCGTCCTGAAAAGGAACGGATCCAGATCGAAGCAAGTCAGATACAAGACGAAAGCAGCAAGATAGCAATAATTGAAGAACTACAAGAGCACCAAAGAAACTTACTCTTCCTCTTCCTCGTCGGAGCTGAGCGCGGAGAGGTAGAAGTCCGGCTCCCCTCTGGTGCGGCGAGGCGGAGGAGTAGGTTCCCTTGCCTGCTTGGCAGGGGCGGTAGCGGTGGACCGGGAAGATCCCGCTCCAGTTGCCGCAGCAGCGTGAGGCGCTCCCGCGGCAACAGTACTTGCCGCGGTAGAGCGTGTCGCACGGCTGGGCGGCTGTTGGCTCGTTTGCCGCCCCGCTACGTCCCCAGCCCTGCGGAGACGCCTTCTTGGTGGGGCTGGGGGCTCATCCTGCGGCAAAGCTGTCTGAAGGCTCGGGCTCTTCCTCGCCGGGCTCGCTCGGCTCAGCTTCAGGGCCGGCAAGATCTTCCTCGCCGGCAAAATCCTCGCGCTCGGCAAGGCTTGCCACCTCTGCTGCCTCTGCCTCCTCCACGGTGAACCCGAATGCGCCCGCGGCAGCTGCTACCGCAGCCTCTTCCTCCCTAGTGGCGATGCGCTGCAGCTCCTTGTTGGTAGTGTCGCGGGTGAGGCTTTTCTGTTCGTCGGCGCGGACCGGCACTTCTACCAAGTCATCAAAGAACACTTGCACGACGTCATCCGCGGGTTCTTGCCAAATTGGGGCGATTCCGTGTGAACCGCACAACGGCATCATCGCGCGGATCCGGTCAAGCAACGAATTGTTGCACAGCGGAACGACGCTCCTCGGCAGCGTGAATGGATGTTGGGGATCTCGTTTGAACAACTCCAGGAGCATCGCATCCAGCTCCAGGACGGTGAAGTTGAAGTTGAGGCCTGGGTGCAGCCTCATGATATCCGCCGAGTTCTTGAACTCCCAGGCAGGTCTTCGCCTCTCCTGCAGGAGGGCGATGCGGCGGTGAAGGAAATCGGCACCGACAGCGCCTATAGTGAGCCCGGCAAGCCTGAGGCGAAGGATCCTGGTGATGGCGATCTTCAGCCTCTCGTCTTCCGGGGCCAAGTTGCTCCAATCATTACCATGCACTATGGGGGCTTGGCGCAGGGCAGTGAACGGCTGCGGGTTTTCCTTGACGATCCAACACCACTCCGCTCTCCACTCCTCCCACTTGCTGCGGAGCTCACCCTCCAGATACGCTTCCTTCTTGCCGACTCTCGAGATCCAGGCGATCCCTCCGGCAAGCGGCTCTCCTCTCTCGACGCGAGGCATGAAGAAGTGGCGGAAAAGGGCTACATTGGGATGGACTCCGACAAAGTTTTAGCACAAATGTGCAAAAACTGCCATGGTCAGAACGGCGTTGGGAGTGAAATCAAGGAGGCGGAGCCCGTAGGTGTTCATTATGTCGTAGAAGAACTCCGAGAAGGGCGGGCAGAGCCCGCAATAGAAGAACATCACAAAGAATGGGTACCCGTTTGGAGCCAGTTTCGAAGCGGCGGCCGGGAGTACCCTTGTGCGCGGGTGCGCTCGCTTCTCTGTCGACCAGAAGAGGTAGAAGTACTCCCTCAGCTCCTTCGCGCCGAGCTGGGGGGAGAATATCGCCCGCTCCTTCCGCAGCGCCGCGAGCCGCTGCGCCTCGGCCGACTTCACGCCCTTCCCCTTGTCGGCTTTTGGAGCCATGGCCAAGGTGGTGGGGGAAATCGGCGGCGTTGGTGATGCTGGTGGCAATGGGGGGGGGGAGCACTGCTCTCTCTCGGCTTCGAGAAGAAGGGGGGAGCGGCGGAGGTTCGTGAAGATGGAGTGGTAGCAACCAGCGAGGGGGAACAAACTGCCCCTGTTTCCCCTGCTTATAAAGAGGGAGGGGGCGGACATTTCGCCCTTCCGAATAAAGAAACTACCCACCGTCTCTCCCACGACGCCGCATTCGACGCGTGCTGCTAGGGAGGGCGCGGTGGATACGGAGTCAGATACGGCGTAACCCAGGCCGCGTGTGCCCGTGCCCTGTTTTGGGCCTGGGCCAACTGCGCTCGGCACCGTGTATGGCCCAGGCCCGGGGGCTCCTGTCGGTGTACTAGAATAGGGGTACCCTAGTATCCCGAACTTGTGCACGGGCAGTTGCAGCAACCCCACGGCAAGGCTTGCCGGGCGACCGCCAAGGTCCTCCATGGTTCCTTTTGGAGCCATTCAAGAACAAAGTATTTAAGCTCCGGAGACAAGGCCCCGACAAGAGGAGCTTCCCGGGAAGGCCAACCAAGGCATTTCAAGGAACTTGCCGCAACGCGCCGCGGGTCCCGGCAAGGCTCGGCGAGCGACAAGCTTCCGGGCCCGACAAGACAACGGCCGCGGCAAGGCGCTTGCCGCGGCAGACGGCCACTCTGTGCCCGCGCTCCAGCGCATCCACCAACGTGTTGCCCTGAAGGCTTTTCCAGGCACGCGTGGCCGGAGGCTATGCAGCCAGGGGTGCGCGGTGGCATGCGATGCTGACAAGATCGCCATCATGGTAGGCGGTGGCGCCCCTGACGGTACCTTTCTGCACTGTTTGGGCGACGCAGACGGGCATTCACTGCCTTTGTCCCCTGCCGTCAGGGTTAGGTAGGATACACTGTATAGGTAGCTGTACCAACCACCCCTCTTTTTACATTTTTGCCCTCATCTACGTTGCCACCTGTCGGTGACCCCTTTAGCGTATAAAAGGAGGCCCATGCGCAACGTACAAAGGGTTCGGATCATTCAGTAGCCAGAAAAGCACTTAGCTCTCTCGAGCAAGAACATAATACAATCAGACAAGCAGCAGTAGGAGTGTTATCTCTCCGGAGAGCTCCGAAGCTAGGTAAACTGCTCGTGTGCCTCGCCTCGATCTACTCTTCGTGCGACCTCCGCCCCCTGCCGAACCGAAAGGGGCTCGGTCCACCGGTCCCATAGATGTTCGTGGATCAGTTTCCCCGACAACCTTGTTGCAAGTATTTGTTGTTTGTGTGCATGTGTTGTTTACATAGTGTTGCTTGGTTCTTATACTGGAATGATAACCTTGATTTCATAATTGAGGGAAATACTTACCTCTATTGTGCTGCATCATCCCCTCCTCTTCGGGGAATTATCAACGCAGATTACAAGCAATCAAGTTCACATAGATGAATTGTTTGTGATGAGCCAAAAGAACACAAACGATTCGTGTGAACAAGATGTGTGTGATACATGGCAAACACACAACTCGAATGAACTATTTGCGACAAGAAAATATAACACAGACGGTTACTATAGTTAATTCATGTGCGATTCTATGTGTAGAAAAAACTTTGAACATGTAGAAAAAACTTTGAAAATGCAAACTAGTTGCTTGCAATGGTTGGAGTATCATAGACGATGCGTGTGCGAGTACTCGTGTACGATGATTAGTAAGTTAGACATACTTTTCATTATGTTAACACGTGTGTGATAACATGTGACACATCATACGGTTGTCGGGTTCTGTGCTCCACTTAATCTTCCCGCACTCCAGCGAAGGATTCCCGCGCTCCACATGGGTGAATTGTAAAATCCCCAATCCTTAGCCAACTGCTAGCTATAAATAACCACAACAAAGGCCGGTTGTGGTGACTCTCTATTGATCCACTTGCTAGCTAGTTACCCACACATACTGGCATACCCCCAACGGACGACGACAGGATGGAGTTGCGCAATGGGAACGGGAGCCAGAGATCATAGTTTAAGTTAATTAATTATACCTCCAGAGTCGGATGATTCTAGCTCTATAGGAATTACTAATTAACATAATCTAAGATCAAATAACTAAGAAGCTTCCCCAATGTGATCGTGCACCGACCCCAATCGCTAGCGGAGCGCACACGGAGGGACACGACCTGAGCGCGCCTTGGCGCCTAAACGACGAGTAGAGCGCGCGGAGGGACGTGATACATCTCCAACGTATCTATAATTTTTCATTGTTCCATGCTATTATATTATTATTGTTGGATGTTTTACAATCATTTTATAGCAGCTTTATATCATTCTTTGGGACTAACCTATTAACAGAGTGCCCAGTTCCGGTTGCTGCTTTTGCTTGGTTTTTACTTCGCAGAATATCAGTACCAAACGGAGTCCAAATGCAGCAAAACTTTTTGGAGATTTTTTTTAGGACTAGAGACACCCAGTGGGACAAAGAAGTGCCAGAGGGGAGGCCCATGGGGAGCACAGCCCACGAGGGTGCGCCTAGGGGGGTTGTGCCCCCATGGAGCCCCCCTGCACCACCTCTTCGCCCTATAAATTCCCAAATATTCCAGAAACCCAAGAGGAGTCAATGAAACATAATTCCAGCTGCCGCAAGTTCCAGAACCACGAGATCCAATCTAACACCATCACAGAGGGGTTCACCATCCTCATTGGTGCCTCTCCGATGATGCGTGAGTAGTCCATCATAGACCTAAGGGTCTGTAGGAAGTAGCTAGCTGGATCCCTCTCTCTCTTTTGATTCTCAATACAATGGTCTCTTGGAGATCTATCTGATGTAACTCATTTTGCGGGTGTTTGTTGGGATCGATGAACTTTGAGTTTATGATCAGATTTATATCCATGAATATTATTGGAGTCTTCTTTGATCTCTTATATGCATGATTATTTATAGCCTCATATTTCTTCTTCGAATCTTTGGTTTAGTTATGCCAACTAGATCGATTTTTTTTTGCCTCGGAAGAGGTGCTTTGTGATGGGTTCGATCTTGAGGTGTTCTTTTTGAGTGACAGAAGGGGCAGCAAGACACGCCTGTATCGTTGGTATTAGGATAACAAGATGGGGGCTATTCCTACATGAATAGATCTCGTCTATATCATGTCATCGTTCTTATTGCATTACCCATTTCTCCATGAACTTAATACACTAGATGCATGCTCGATAGTGGTCGATGTGTGGATTAATAGTAGTAGATGCAGGTAGGAGTCGGTCTACTATTCTTGGACGTGATGCCTATATATTGATCATTGCCTTGGATATCATCATAATTATTTGATCTTCTATCAATTGCCCAACAGTAATTTGTTTACCCATCGTGTGCTATTTCTGGAGAGCAGCCACTTGTGAAATCTACGGTCCCCGGGTATATTCTTTATCATATTTGCCTTTAGATCTAATTTTCATCGCATTTGTTTTCAAATCTATTATTCCAAAAACCCAAAAATACATTGCCGCACTTTTTTATTACTTATTTTATTTGGTGTTATTGCGAGATCTATTTATCGAAATCATACAAACCGATCTATCTTTCTCCCAAGGAGGGATTGACAACCCCTATTACGCATTGGGTTGCAAGTATTTCTTCTTTGTGTGAAGGTAATGTTTACATATTGTTTCCTGGTTGTCCTATTGGATTGATATCTTGGTTTCACAATTGAGGGAAATACTTACCGTAGTTGTACTGTGTCATCCCTTCCTCTTTGGGAAAATACCGATGCAGTTTCAAGCCACATCAAAAGGAATTTCCGGCGCTGTTGCTGGGGAGGATCAAGTCAAGATAGTCTACCATCAACTTGCCAATTTCTGGCGCTGTTGCCGGGGAGACATCATGAACATCTATCAGGTTCTTAATAACAAATCTCATCTCCTTGCAATTTACATTATTTGCCATTTGCCTCTCGTTTTCATCTCCCCCACTTCACAAAAACTTGCCGTTTTATTCGCCTTCTTTTTAGTTTGCTTTTTTTCGTTAGATCTGTTTTTGTTTGCATCTTGTTTGTGTAGTTGCAATGTCTCAACAAAATTCCAAGTTGTGTGAATTTTATAATACCAATAATAATGATTTAATTAGCACTCCAATTTCTCCTCCCGCCACTAGTGCGGAGTCTTGTGATATTAATGCTGCTTTGTTGAATCTTATGATGAAAGATCAGTTTTCCAGTAGTCCTAATGAGGATGTTGCGTCCCATCTAAACAGATTCGTAGAATTGTGTGATATGCAAAAGAAAAAAGATGTGGACAATGATATTGTGAGGTTGAAATTATTTCCTTTTCTTTGTGGGATCGTGCAAAAATTTGGTTTTCCTCTTTGCCTCACAATAGTATTGAATCTTGGGAGAAGTGCAAAGTTGCTTTAATTACTAAGTATTTTCTGCTTGCGAAAATTAATTCCCTTAGGACTCAAATCATGAATTTTAAGCAACATGAGCATGAAGATGTTTCACAATCTTGGGAAAGAATGAAATTAATGCTAAAAAATTATTCTACTCATGGTTTAAAACTTTGGATGATTATACAATTTTTTTATGCGGGATTGAATTTTGTTTCTAGAAATATTTTAGATTCCGTTGCGGGTGGTACTTCTATGGAGATTACTTTGGGTGAAGCTACTAAATTGTTAGACAATATCATGGCAGATTATTCACAATGGCATACTGAAAGAGCACGTACTAGTAAAAAAGTTAATTCGGTTGAAGAAATTATTATATTGAGTGAAAAAGTTGATGTTCTTATGAAATTGGTTGCTAATAAAAGTACTCCTATTGATCTTAATGATGTGCCTTTGTCTACTTTGATTGAGCAAAATAGTGATTCCGTAGATGTGAATTTTGTCTCGCGAAACAATTTAAATAACAATGCTTACGGAGGTAATTTTAATCCTAGGCCTTTTCCTGGAAATTCCTTTAATAATTATGGTAATTCTTCTTACAATAATAATAGCAACCCCACTGATCTTGGGCATAGTATTAAAGAATTTATCAATTCTCAAAAATCTTTCAATACTACGATAGAAGAAAAGTTGAATAAGATTGAAGATATGTCTAGGAGTATTGATAGAATTTCCCATGATGTAGAAAGTCTCAAGATTAAAAAAATTCCACCTAAGGTTGATATCAATTAATCAATTAAAGCTTTATATGTTTCTGTGGATGAAAGTAAGAAAAGAACCTCTATGCTTAGGGCTAAAAGAGAATTTTTAGAAAGAGCGTTTTCTACCGATTGCTTTCATAAAAATGATGAAGATCTTAAAATGATTGGTTTTTCTTCTATTGATTCCTTGTTTAGTAAAATTAAAATTTATAATAAAGGGACTGAAGAAGAGTCAACTTTAGCTATAAGGCATCTTGACAATTCGGAGGGTAAAAATCTTGATGAGAAAATTGGTAAAAGTGGGTTTGGAGAGGTTAAAACTTTAACTAGTGATGTGACCACTCTTTTGGATTACAAAAAACGTTTTTTATATAATTTCTCTTTGATTGAATGTATTTCTTTGTTGAAATCCATGATAAATTCACCCCATACTTATGAACAAAATAAAGGTTTTACTAAACATATCGTAGATGCCAAGACAAAAGCTTAAGAAGAAAAGTTGAAATTAGAGATTTCAATCCCTAGAAAATTACATGATGAATGTAAACCTCCTATCAAAGTCAAGATTAAAAATTATGAGTGCTTTTCTATGTGTGATTTCGGTGCTAGTGTTTCCACAATTCTGAAATCTTTATGTGATGCTGTCGTGGATTTGTCACGGCAGATGTCCTAGTATGAGGACTTAGTCATGAGGCCCACGCATCCATGTGGTAGCTTGAGAGGGGTTGATCGGAATCGAGAGGAGCAACACACAAGACAATGATTTAAACAGCTTCGGTCCCCCGGAAACATCATCCGGTAAGAGCCCTACATGTTGTTTGTGGTTAGGTCTCATTATGCTCATGAGGGAGACGTCGTAAACCCGGCTCTCCTCTAGTTGTGTCTAGCCTTAACGATTTCTTTCTGGCCCTCCCTCTTGGGGCGCCCTGCCCCTCCTTATATAAGTTGGAGGGGCGGGTTACATGTGGAGTCCTAGTAGGACTAGGACTATTATATAACAAGCGGAATCCTAGTCTTGCCCCCTTAAGGGAAAACTCCTTATGCCTTTCCTCTTAAGCCGGCCCACCATAGCATGAGCCGGCCTTCTGGGCCTTGGGCCTTGTCATCTATTTGATCTGCCTGCCGGGTCTCCAATGTATCGTAAACTGCCAGGTCCGAGTAGGTCATCAGTGAGTCACCAAGCTCCAGCCGAGTCATACATCCGGCGGGTTACACCGCGGGGTATATCCCCGACATTAGCCCCTGTTTAATTTGGATTTATCCATGTTAAACTGATCCTGCAACATAAACATACGAACAATTTCGACAGGTTGCGCTCCGGGTTAAATATTCTTGTAAGCCGGCACCTGATCATCCTTAAGTCCTTGACATTTCCTCCTGGAAAATTTGGGTCAATAGGCCAGCTTCATAATCCATTTGCTGACATTGGCTCTTGTAAAGATATATAATAAGAAATAATACATTTGAGTCGGCCTTCAATGCTCTGACTTGACAAAAATATTGGTCTTGAAATATTCAACTGATATTCAGCCGGCTTAAGGATGTAGATCTTGCCGATTTATGATTGCCAAAATTGTCGGGTTATAAACAAATGATGCCGGGTCATGTAATTGTTGCTGATGCCGGCTTAATCTTATGATGATGCCGGGTCATAAACTTTGCAGATTTCTCCGATAATAATATAATACCTGATTTTCTCAAAACTGAGAATTTGAAGTTATTCCTCCCTTATATGCATATCACCTGTAGCCCCCGAGTATCGGGTTGTCATGCTTGCAGCAACCTGGGACTTGTAATTGCCTTATGCTCATAAAAAACTTCAACCAGTGTAGCCCCCAAGGGCCGGGTCATTATGCAATAATGAGCAGGGACTTTTGTAGACATGATCATGTAGACTTAAACAACAACGTGTATCCCCCAGGAGCCGGCTCAGCAAGATAATATTGATCTAGGACTTTGTATATAATTCACTGAAAGAACATCATATGATGTAACCCCATCATGGGGCTTGAACCCACATCTACAAGGTTAAGAGATTTGTGCTTTACCAACTGAGCAGTGGACCCTTCAATATAATGGATTAAGACTTGTGTACCTTGAATTGTTCATAGGAGCAATTGGTAGCCCCCAACGGCCTACTCATTATAATGTGATGAGTCGGTCTTCAATAAGGCCAGTAAAAATGACTTTGCATTAGCCCCCAAGTGTCATGGTGCATTCTTGCAGCGACATGAGACTTGCATATTTGATGTAATCTCAACTTGAATAATGTAGCCCCCAAGTGCCGGGTCATAAGCCTGCAGCGATTCGGGACTATTCCTTCCATTGTAGAATAAATTATATCCATTGATAAAATAATAGCCATTGCGCCAAAGCGACTTTGAATACCGTATCTGTCGACAAGTAAATCCGGGGTTTAAATACCCGGTGGCTCTTGGCCGACGGCGATTTAATACGCTTCCATTGAAAGCCAGAATTTTTATAACCCGGCGGCTTATAGCCTTTGAGAAAATCCAGAACGGATAATCATTTTGAAGCATCAATTTTGATAATGAGCTTGAACTTAATCATTTATATAAGTCATATTTCTGCAAATCCTTCACACGGTTTAAACAACATATGCCCTGGCGACTTAACGTCAAAGCCAGGGCGGGTAACAACCCAAAAATAATATAGTCTTTATGCAATTATGGAAAAGACTAGGATTAAGGCCATTCAAGCCTAAACATACTGGCGACTTAACATCAAAAACCAGGGCGGGTTATCCAACCTTGCATATTTATATAATCAGGAAAACATAGTTGTAGAAATTGGCTCATACTACGGGCTTACATCGTCGTATCCAATAAGGGAAGTAATCCAATGATTGATAAGCGCATGATTCGAATGGCACAATCCGAAATAGACCGGCGACTTAAAGTCCATAGCCAGGGCCTGTTTAAACATAATCGTGTGTAAACAATATCATACCTGTGATATTGAATCGTACTGCCGGTTTATGATACCTGTGCAGTAGGGGTGATAACACAAAACTTAAAAGCCAAACCTTCCAAGTATTAATATTGTCATATGCTGGCAACTTATCATCCAAAGTCGAGCCGGGTTAAATAGAAACCACACATATATGCTTCAGATATGAGCCAAAAGTCTCAAGACTAACCCAAAAGACTGTTTTCAAAAAACTTAAGTCAAACAGAGAGAAAAAGCAAGGCTTCTTATTCAAATACGATCAGTAAGCCAGACCAAAAGGGGTTAAGCTAAGATTCGAGTACGATCATGAAGCCCCCTAGTGGTTTTGGCGTTGCACCGATCAAGAAGGTACCGACAGCTATGTTCTCTTTGGTTCGAATATGACCTATGTTTGAACAGGAAGCCCCCAAATGACCTTGAGACATTTTTAACTACTCTGATTCGAATATGATGAGGATCGGACCCAAAGGGGTTAAGCTATGATTCGAATACGATCTAGAAGCCCCCTAGTGGGTTTGGCATTGTATTGATCAAGAGGGTACCAACAGCTATGTTCTCTTTGGTTCGTATATGACCTATGTTTGAATAGGAAGCCCCCAAATGACCTTGGAAGCAGGGTACCTATGTTTAAGTTGTGGTTTGCCACAAACTCTCTTTGGTCCCTTTAACTTTTTCTGAGAGCTCGAACTTTGCGAGAGATAAATCCTTCTTGAGCCGGAATTTTAAACCGGATATTGAGAGCTTCAAAGCTTTGTGAGAGACAGATTTCTCTTGAACCAGATTTTAAACCGGATTTTCTTCATTTTGAGCCGGAAATTTTTCTTACGGCCTTTAAACTGGCAACATTTACCAAGACATGTCCATGGAACCCCCGAGTCTTAAGACGACTCATGGAGTTGTCTTGAGATTCTCCATATTCACCATAGCATAAGGTGTATATCATTGGTGTTGATAGCGTGATGTGAATCCACAGAAAGTTGAGGTGACTGCGGTGGGTTATAAATGATCTTGTATGAGCTGTGTCAGCAACTCGGCCAATGGTTCCTTCCAACCGGCTGTTTGAGGTTAACCAAACTGCAGTGGACGTGACTTGTGCGCCTCCCCATTGAGCCATCCAGTGCAGACGGCGGTTTATAATACATGATGTGCTCCAGAGTTATTGGAAGAAAACCCGGCTACCCAAGTAGTCACTGGCTTTATACTCAATAAACAACTCATGCAGACAGATGCGGCCCGGTGTATTGATGAAGACCAGCCCGCGAGAGACGGACGGTAAAGACGGCCGCAACATCAGAGGCGATATAGACAGATGAGTCGGCCATGGTGTTGTATGCCAGTGCAAACAGGCGAGTCAATCGCAGGCATGGTAAGCCGGGCGGATAGGCGAGTCAATTGCAGGCACGGTAAACCAGGCGGACAGGCGAGTCAATTGCAGGCACGGTAAGCCGTGCGGACAGGTAAGTCAGACACGTCGTGTTGATGTAGTGAACAATTGTCTTGCATCAACAATATTGCAGACCGAGGCAAAAATAAACTATTTTTTTGACAAAAAACAATATATACTAAATAAAAAAACTTAGATGGATGACACCTAATGTCTTCGAATGACTGATGATCTGTACATAGAATTCTTGCACAAAGTTGTGGTAGTGCTCGGCAATACTTTTTAGACTGCCAACACAAATCGCTGGGACTCATGCTCTGGTTGAGTCGGCAGTGTGGTGTTCAAAATAATTATGCATGCATGCACCTCCTTTTCACGTGAATGCTCACAGCACTCCTAGGATGTAGCTTCTGCACTTGTACATGCAGCTTGTCTCTGTTTGCTTCTCCGTTCACAATCTTCACATCACCGAGGATAACATCAGTAGGAGCGGCTAATTGGGCAGAGGCGGCCCAGGCGGCCCCGACGGCTTGAGTGCTTTTTCCTTTGTTGATACCTTGCTCGTTGACTTGTGCAGGAGCAGAGCAGTCTCATCAGGAGCGCCCGGAAGCTGGTCCCGAAGTGCTACCTGCTTCGACTGCGCCGCCAAGGGAGGAGTCCCCGGCAAGGGAGCGCTCTCCGACAAGGGTCAACTCTCCGGCAAGGGACGGCACTGCTGATCCTGCGGCGACCGAGGCCGCAACTGCAGATCTTGGCGCAGGTAATCCACTTGCCCAGAAACTTTCCCTTGGGTTCTGCTTCTTCTGTTTTTCCTCTCTTGGATTTTTGATTGATTTTCCTCCCTTCTTCGTTCTTCAGACCCATCTGCGGCTGAGCCAATGGAGACAGAGGGCGCCGGCGAGGAAGGGGCCGGTCCTGATGAGACCGCCGGCGAGGAGGCCGCCGGGGCTGCCGCTGTAGAAGCCGGCGAGGGGTCGGGCGATCGCACTGACGACCCTAAGGCCGCAGGAGCGCCGGGCGCTGCGCCGACCGCCGATCCCTCTGCCGCTTCTGCGGAGCCGGGCTCCGAGGAGCCCCAGCCCGGCGCCTACTTGAAGGCCGGTGACAATATCTTCATCAAGCTACCCTGGGCGTCGAGCTCCAGGGCGCCGGTCGAGGGGGAGACTTTTGACGGGGAGGTGCTCACCTCTGCTGGACTGTCGTTGGTTGACGCGCCCAACAGCAGCAGCGGCGAGCCTGAGGAGGAGTAGCTGCTGCGGAAGCTGCTGTCACTCTACCGCGTCCAGCAAGCCAAGTTGGCTTCCTGGCAAGCGCTTGTTGCGAAGGCGGGAGTTGACATGGAGAAGCACGCGGAGGAGCTCCGGGGCCACAATCAAGAAGCTCTCCGGTCCCTGGCGCAGGAGCGGGAGCGACTCGACGAGGAGCGCACGGCCTTGCTTCTTGAGAAGGCCGAAGCTGATGAGAAGCAAAGGCTAGCCGCCGAGAAGCAGTCCGCGCGGGAAGGTGAACTAGTGCAGCGGAAGGCCAACCTCGACAGCTACGAGGAAGAGCTCGCCGAGCGTGAGCAAGCACTTGGCGGGGCACTCAAGGAGGCAAAGGACGCTGCGGCAATTGCAGAGGCTGCCAAGAAAGAGCTGAAGGAGAAGGTGGCGCAGCTGGAGGCCAACATTGGGAAGAGCGGTGAGGAGCTTGCCGCGCTCAAGCGCGAGCGTGAGAAGGATGCTGCTGCCCATGTTGAGCTGCAAGGTCTTCTCGCTGAGAGGGGCAAGGAGCTCAGCGCCGCCAAGGATTCCAAAGCAGACCTGGAGCTGAAGCTGGCCACGCTGACGCAGACGCTGGAGGCCGCCAAGGAATGGGAGAAGACCTTGTCGGAGAAGGTCAAGGCTGACGCGGCGCTGCAGGAGAGCATTGCAGTTACCCAGAACTCGTTCAGAGACACTGTGGAGCACTGGACCGAGTGTCTGGTGAACATTGCCGCAGTCATCAATGAGGAGCTCGCACAGCTGGGGATGGAGGACTTTGGGTATCCTTCCGACGAGAGTCTTCAACCCAGCGCCAAGCTCAGCCTGTTCTTCAACGGCGTGGCGATGGCACTCCAGCGGCTCCGGGAGAGGATCCCGAAGCAGCTGGCCAACGAGTCACGCAAAATCTGTGCCGGGGTTCTCCAGAAGGTGTTGATGAAGGTGGCCTTCCGCAACCCAGGCCTCAGCTTCACCAACGTCCTCAGGTCCTTGCCGCCTGACGCCGATCTCGATGCGCTCAAGGCCCTTGTCGCACCCATTGTGGACAAGGTGAGCGAGATCAAGAGGGTCGAGGGCGGATGCGTAGACTAGGCCGTCCATTTCTTCTTTTCCCTTGCCGCTGCTAATCATGTTATGAAAACATTCTGTTAGAGCTGCGACAAGTTATCTTGTAATATAACTTTATTTCTGTTATCAATTGCTATGTTATTTCCTTTACTAGATTCCTTCCTTTGTATGTTTTTACCCTACGCTTCTAGGGAACTTGTCGGCGCAGGCACCCGAGCCGCGAGCGCTGAGTGCGGAACTTCAGCAGCCTGCTGGCGGTGCTGCTTCCGACAAGAAACCTTGTCGCGACTAGATGCAGCTCACTTAAGCTGTTGAGCGGAGTCGAAACAAAGTAAGGGCGCAACTAGCCACGAGTCGGTTCCTCCGCGCACAGGTTTTCCATACAAAGCAGGGTCGTTCGAGGAAGATAACTCAAAAATTTAAAAACTGATTGCTCAAACTTTGGCAACTTAGCTTTTCTGTCGTTTGCTTCCCGGTAAGGCAAG
>NC_057810.1:301417607-301442879 GCF_018294505.1 Triticum aestivum | reverse complement strand
GAAAGAAGAGAAAATAATAATATGGAGCTCTTCGGCTCGTTACTGCTTACCGGATGTAGGTGCTGCACAAGGTGTCAGATAATCGCATGCAAGAAAGGAATTAATTCATGAAATGGACAAGTTGTGCGGAGCACATGGGGTTCTTTTTATGCACAGGATCTGCGCCCGCTTTGTACAAAGGATTACATGCAACAGCGGCAAGACTTGTACAAAAGGTGGTTGCCGGAACGGGGTTCCGGCAACCGCGCCCTATGGGAAAAACTTACGAAGATGTTCTATGTTCCAGGAGTTGCTCACCGAAATGCCATCTTCGGTCTCAAGGCGGACAGCGCCAGGCCTTGTGACTCGTCTCACCCGATAAGGGCCTTCCCACTTCGGCGTCAACTTGTTGGAATTCTTGGCGGACTGAATGCGCCGAAGAACAAGGTCGCCTTCCTCGAAGCTTCTGGCCTTAACTTTGCGGCTATGGTAGCTGCGCAAAGCTTGCTGGTATCGAGCAGCTCGTACAACAGCCTGAAGACGATCTTCCTCAAGGAGCAGCGCGTCGTCTTGTCGCAGCTGTTCTTGCTCAAGCTCATCATAAGCGAGCACTCGAGGCGATCCGTATACGAGTTCCGTGGGAAGAACTGCCTCTGCTCCGTAGACTAGAGCGAAAGGTGTCTAGCCAGTGGCTCGATTTGGCATCGTTCTGATCGACCAAAGAACCACCGGAAGCTCCTCAATCCAGTTTCTTTCGCAGTTGCGCAGCGTGTCGAAAGTTCTGGTCTTGAGCCCGCGCAACACTTTAGCATTTGCCCTCTCTGCTTGATCGTTGCTTCTCGGATGAGCAACAGAAGCGAAGCAGACCTTGGCGCCAAGGTCTTGGACATACTGCATGAAGGTGCGGCTCGTGAATTGCGTGCCGTTGTCGGTGATGATCCTGTTAGGGATCCCGAAACGGCAAACAATTGACCTGAAGAACTTGACTACTGACTGTGCTGTCGCCTTCCTCACTGGCTGCACTTCCGGCCACTTTGTGAACTTGTTGATTGCGACGTACAAGTACTCAAAGCCCCCGACAGCTCGTGGGAAGGGGCCGAGGATATCGAGCCCCCAGACCGAAAATGGCTAGGATAAAGGGATCTTCTGGAGAGCTTGAGCTGGCTGGTGTATCTGTTTGGAGTGGAACTGGCACGCTTCACACTTGGTTACTTGTGCAGTTGCATCCTGGAGGGCTGTCGGCCAAAAGAAGCCTTGCCGGAAAGCTTTGCCGGCAAGTGCCCTTGCGCCTATGTGGTGGCCACATATGCCTCCATGTATCTCTGCCAATAGCTTTTGTCCATCTTCCCGGCAAATACACTTTAATTTCACACCGTTGAGTCTTCTTCTGTGCAGTATGCTATCGACAAACTGGTACATACTTGACTGCCGGGCTACTCTTTCCGCTTCTTCTTGCTCTTCGGGAAGTTCTCCTGTCTGAAGGAAATGGACAATCTGCTGTGCCCATGTTGGAGCTTGTGGCTCGACAACAAGGACTAAAGGCACATCTGCTACTGCGGGAACATCCGCTTCTACGGCAAGGACTTGCGGCCTTGCCGGAGCTTCATGTTCCCCGGCAAGCTTGCCGGAACAAAACTTGTGGGGAGCGTCTACTTCAACGGAACAAACCATAAGGTTTGCCGGAGCAGACTGCCCCTCAGCATCCTTGGTGTTGATCTTGGGGACTTTCTTGGCGGCGGCTTCGGGGAGCTCTGCCGGAAAGTAGTCGCCAGAAACCAACTTCCTCTTCTTGCTTTGTCCAGTTGAGGGCGTTACGGATGGTTGAGTCAACTTGAGCACAGGTAACTTTAGTGCGGCGCACTTTGACAGGCCATCAACAATGTCATTCTGAGCTCTCGGGATATGTTCCATTTGTAGGCCGTCAAAGTGCTCTTCTAGCTTCCTCACTTCATCAACATATGCTTCCATCAATGGACTCTGGTAGTTCTTGTTCACTTGGCGGACGACAAGCTATGAGTCACCCCTGACAATGAGCTTCTTGACCCCAAGGTCTGCTGCGATTCTGAGTCCGGCAAGCAATCCTTCATACTCTGCAGTATTGTTGGTTGCTTGCTCCTTGGGAAAGTGCATCTGGACTACGTACTTGAGGTTCTCTCCGGTGGGTGCGACAAGCAGCACGCCCGCACCAGCGCCTTGTAGCGAAAAGGCACCATCAAAGTACATTAGCCACTCTCTGCTTGCCTCTTTGACGGCGATGCTCGTCTCTGGAATTTCTTCATCTGGGGTTGGCGTCCACTCTGCAATGAACTCTGCCAATGCTCTGCTTTGGATTGTTGAAGTGCTCTCAAACTTGAGGCCAAAGCTTGACAGTTCTAGCACCCACTAGACAATCCTGCCTGTTGCTTCTGGATTTTGCAATATCCTCTTCAGCGGAAAGCGAGTGACGACTGTGATTTCATGTGCTTGGAAGTAATGGCGCAGCTTTCTCGAGGCCATGAGGAGGCCGAAAAGCAACCTCTGCACACCAGAGTACCTTGATCTAGCCCCTTGCAGAAGGGAACTGACAAAGTAAACTGGACGCTGCACCATTCTCTTCTGCATCTTATCATACTCCTGCACAGATCCATCTTTGTCGGGGCCAAAGCTTGTCGGCGAAGCCCTCTGCTTGTCGCTGGATGCATCTGCCGTGGTTGCTGGCTCATCATCTGCCTCTCTCTCTGCCACTAACGCAGCACTAACCACTTGATTGGTTGCCGCTATATACAGCAGCAATTTCTCTTGCGGCTTAGGCGCGACAAGTGTCGGAGTGGAGGACAGGTATCTCTTCAAGTCCTGCAGCGCAGCCTCCGCCTCCAGAGTCCATTTCATTGGACCTGCCTTTTTCAAAATTTTGAAAAATGGTAGGGCGCGCTCAGCAGATCTAGAGATAAACCTGCTGAGAGCAGCGACGCAACCGGCAAGCCTTCGTACATCCTTGACGCGCTTTGGTGCTTTGATCTGCTCAATGGCTTTGATCTTGTCAGGATTGGCTTCAATTCCCTGCTGAGACACGAAGAACCCGAGAAGCTTGCCGGAAGGGACTCCAAACACGCACTTCTCGGGGTTAAGCTTGAGGTTGATCTTGCGCAGATTTGCAAATGTCTCGTCTAAATCTTGAATCAGGGTCGCCTTGTTCTTGCTCTTGACCACTATGTTATCCATGTAAGCTTCCACATTTCTGTGTATTTGCGGCTCAAAAGCATGGTGCACTACCCTTGCGAATGTTGAACCAGCATTCTTCAAACCGAAAGGCATCCGTACGAAGCAGTACGTGCCACACGGGGTGATAAATGCGGTTTTCTCTGCATCCTATTCTGCCATGAAGATCTGATGGTATCCTGAGTATGCATCAAGAAATGAAAGCATATCACATCCGGCTGTGGAGTCAACAATCTGGTCAATGCGCGGTAAGGGAAATGGGTCTTTGGGACAAGCTTTATTAATATCAGTGAAGTCAATACAATGTCTCCATTTCCCGTTAGCCTTGCGCACAACAACAGGATTGGCCAACCACGTGGGATGGAGCACTCCTCTGACAAGGCCTGCTGCTTCCAACTTCTTGATTTCTTCTACGATGAATTCTTGGTGCTCCACTGCTTGCTTCCTGACTTTCTGCTTGACGGGCCGCGCATGAGGACAGACGGCAAGGTGATGCTCAATTACTTTCCTGGGAACACCTGGTATATCAGACGGTTGCCATGCAAACACGTCGACATTCGCCCGCAGGAAAGCAACGAGCGCTCTTTCCTATTTGGGGTCAAGAGTGGCGCTGATGGTGAAGGTACCACCAGCGCCATCCTCCTTGGCGGACACCTTCTTGGTCTTAGGTGGAGCTGCCATTGCCTTCTTACACTTGCCGGTGGAGCTCGATGGTGCATCCTCGACGGTAGCGCAGCACTCCGAAGAGGTGCGCTTGCCGGAGTGGGCATCAGAGCTCTTGCCGGACATGGTCTTCTTCTTCCCCCCGGGAGCTTCAGCGGCAAGTGTCTTGGCTGCTGCTTCCTGGTAGATCTTGTCGGCACAGACAAGAGCATCCTTCTTGTCGCCAGGGACAGAGATGACACTTATTGGGCCTGGCATTTTCAGTATGTTGTACGCATAGTGAGAGGCTGCCATGAACTTGGAGAGTGCCGGACGGCCAAGGATTCCATTGTAAGGTAATGGAAAGTCGGCTACATTGAATGTGACCCTCTCAGTCCTGACGTTCAGTTTGCTGCCAAATGTTACCGGCAACGTGATCTTTCCCTTTGGCTTGCTCCTTCCCGGGTTGATTCCTTGAAATGTGCCGGTCTCTTCGAGCTCGCTGTCAGGGATCTGGAGTTTCTGGAGCACCGCGGAGGAGATCAGGTTCAAGCCGGCCCCGCCGTCAACTAGCATCTTAGTGACCTTGAGGTTGCGGATTGTTGGTGAAACCAACATCGGCAAGCACCCGACTGCAGTTATGCGATCCGGGTGGTCCTCAATATCAAAGATGATAGGCGTGCCAGACCATTTCAGAGGCTTGCGTGACTCGACGGGTGGTTCTACTGCATTAACTTCCCGCACCCACTGCTTGAGCTAACGGTGCGAGGTATGCAGAGAAGCACCACCGTCAACGCACAGGACCTCTGTGGCTTTCTGGAACTCCTGCTCATCAGTCTCCTCGTCATCCATGTCTTCATCGTTGTTATCATCTTCATCCTTGTCGCGACCGCGGGGAGGTTTGTCTCCTTGCTGCTGCTTGGCCTTGCGGCGGCGTCCTCCTCGGCCGGGACGTTTCTTGCCGGATCCCCCAGCACCTTCCTGGGCCTTCTCCTTGTCGCGCCGCTCGTATTCAGCTTTCTGTTGCTCAACAAGCTACTCGACTTTCTTACAGTTCTGGAGATCATGGCCCTTGGTGCGGTGGATCTTGCAATATTGCTTGTTGGTGCCGTCCTGCTTGTCGGCGACCGCCACCTCCGCGGCAACCTCCTTGCCGGAGTCACCAGCTTTGGCTTCCTTGGCGCCACCACCGTTGCCGGACTGCTCAACAACTAGCACCTCTTTGCCTTTCCTCCTTCTGTTGTTCCGCCGCCGGTTTTTCCTTGGCGGGGTAGCATCCTCACTGTCAGATCCTCCCGTTCCTACATTCTCTCCGGGGAGTCTCCTCCCTTCCTCAGCACATGCACACTTGTCGGCCAGTGCATATAACTCACTGACGTCCCTGATCTTGCACATCGCCATTTCCTCCCGCATCCTGCGGTTCCGCATGTTCTGATGGAACGCGCTGATCACCGCGGCAGGGTGGACGTCTGGGATGTTGTGCTGCACACTGCTGAATCTCTGAATGTACTTGCGCAGGGGCTCTCCTTCCTTCTGGGCGAGCAGATGAAGATCACTCTCCTGGCCATGAGGCTTGTGTCCGCCTGTGAAGGTGCCGACAAACTGATGGCACAAATCAGCCCAAGAGGATATTGAGTTGTCCGGCAAGTGCATGAGCCAGGATCTGACGTTGGGCTTGAGCACCAGCGGGAAGTAGTTGGTAAGGATCTTGTCATCCCGTCCCCCGGCAGCCTGTACCGCGATGGTGTAGATGCTAAGGAACTCTGACGGATGCGTCTTGCCGTCGTACTTCTCCGGTACGTTTGGCTTGAAGTTTTTCGTGCTGGGCCACTGGACTTGCTGCAGCGCACGAGTGAACGCAGGGCAACCTACCGCATATGGCAGATCGCCCGGTTCCCCTGGCGCATGCATGTCATCAGAGGGCCTAGCGCGCTTGTCGGATTGACGTCGCGCTTCTCTTCGGCGCTCGATGCGAGTTCGAGCGTCTTCTTGTTGCCGATCATGAAGGACTTGGCGTTGATCGCGACGAGCTCGTGGATCCGACGATGCAGTGGAGTCGCTGTCGAGGTGGATCCGGCGAGTCGGCGATCTTGGTCTTCGGGGCGGTGATTGCATGGTAGTTGCACCTCCGCCTGTTTCGTCGCCACCGGCTCGCGCCTGGCGACCATGTCGCGGCAGCGATGCGCTCGGCCGCCGTGGAGTGTCGTCGTTGGCGTAGCCGATGAGACTCTGAATCGTGGCCCTCCATTCGTCGATCTTGTCCGACGTGGAGGGTAATCTAGGAGAAGTTGAGCTCGCGCCAAAGCTTCTGCTGGAATAGTGGGTGGCAGTGGCGGACGACGCGAGGAGGGGGACGTGCTCGAACTTCTAACTATGTTAGAAGGAGCAGTATCCCGTCCAGGTGAACGTGCCCCGCTCGTGCTGATATGCTGGCGTGCATGCTGGTCTTGAGCGCCACGAGATCCACCAGCTTGGTCTTGGGCTATCATGCGTATGGCACTGCTAGTGCCATGACGCTGTTGGTCTTGCGCCTCCTGAAAGTGGCGTGGAACACGTACAGTCGCCGAGGTTTGTGCAGCCTTGTTCTTGGACCTGGCGGCATCATGAGCTTCCTCGTCGACGTCCATTCTTCCGCCGGCGTCCATTCCACCACCCGTTTGCTCCAATGGTGGCGGAAGTGACACGGACGGAGCGGCTGTCGCCGAAGTCTTCTTCTTCGGTGGCATGTTGATGAGGGGAATGAAGATCTAGCTCGTGTGAACGATGGATCAGGTTCACACAATCTCGACGCCCCCTACCTGGTGCGCCAAAGACGTCGGGGAAACTGATCCTCGGACACCTATGGGGCCGGCGGACCGGGCCCCTTTCGGTTCGGCGGGGGGCGGAGATCGCACGAAGAGCAGATCGAGGCGAAGCACACTAGCAGTTTACCCAGCTTCGGAGCTCTCCGGAGAGATAACACTCCTACTGCTGCTTGTCTGATTAACTGGTGTTCTTGCTCGTGAGAGCTAAGGGTTTCCTGGCTTCGGAGTGAGTCGAGCATTTTTCCTTGTCCGAACCCCCTCTACGTTGCGCATGGGCCTCCTTTTATACGCTACAGGGGTCACCGACAGGTGGCAACGCAGAGGAGGGTACAAACGTAAAAAGCGAGGTAGTTGATACAGTTACTTGTACAATGCACCCTACCTAACCCTGACGGCAGGGGACAAGGGCATTAAATGCCCGTCTGAGTCGCCCAAATAGTGCAGAAAAGGACCGTTAGGGGCGCCACCGTTCGCCACGATGGCGATCTTGTCAGCTTCGCATGCCACTGCGCACCGCTGGCTGCACAGCCTCCCGCCACGCGCGCCTGGAGAGGCCCCCAGAGCAACACATTGGTGGATGCGCTGGAGCGTGGGCACAGAGTGGCCGCCTGCCGCGGCAAGCGCCTTGCCGCTGTTGTTATCTTGTCGGGTCCAGAAGCTCGTCGCTCACCGGGCCTCGGGGTACCTTGTTTAGTCTTCCAGGCAAGCTCCTCTTGCCGGGGCCTTGTTGCCTTGCCGGAGCGCGTGGCGCGTCGCGGCAAATTCCTTGGAGTGCCTTGGTTGGCCTTCCCGGCAAGCTCCTCTTGCCGGGGCCTTGTCTCCTTAGCTTAAATACTTTGTTCTTGGATGGCTCCAAGGGAACCTTGGAGGATCTTGGCGTTCGCCCGGCAAGCCTTGCCGCGGGGTGCTGCAACTGCCCGTGCACAAGTTCCGGGTACTAGGGAACCCCTATTCTAGTACACCGACAAATACCCTCTGATCTTCAGAATATTATTAAAGATTTCATTAGTTATCAAAAGAATTTCAATGCTATTGTAGAATAAAAATTGCTTAAGATTGATGGTTTGACTAGGAACATTGATAGAATTTCTCATGAGATTGATTCTTTAAAGATTAGATCTATGCCACCTAATATTGATATTAATGAGTCTCTGAAAGCTATTAATATTTCTATGGATGAATGTAAAGAGAGAACCTCTAGGATGCGTGCTAAGAGAGATTGGCTAGAAAAAGCATGTTCTTCTAAGTTTTGTGAAAATAATGATGAAGATCTTAAAGTGAATGGTGTGACTCCTATTGAATATTTGTTTGCTAATATAAAACTTGATAAAGATGGGACTGGATATGAAAAAACTTTAGCTAGAAGGCATCCCAATAATTTGCAGGGTGAAGATCTTAATGAAAAAATTGATGAGTGGGATTGGAGAGGCCAAAACTTTAAGTAGCGATGAACTCACTCTTTTGGATTTCAAGGACTTTAATAGATTGTATTGTTGCAATCCATGCTTAATTCACTTCATGCTTATAATCAAAATAAAGCTTTTACTAAACATATTGTTGATGCTATGAGGAAATCGTTTGAAGAAAAACTTGAGTTGGAAGTTTCTATCCCCAAAAGCTTTATGATGAGCGGGAACCTACTACTAAAATTAAAATTAAAGATTATGAGTGTAATGCCTTGTGTGATTTGGGTGCTAGCGTTTCCACTATTCTGAATCTTTATGTGATGTGCTAGGTTTCCATAAATTTTATGATTGTTCTTTGAATTTGCATCTAGTGGATTCCACTATTAGGAAACCTATGGGAAGGATTAACGATGTTCTTATTGTTGCAAATAGGAATTATGTGCCTGTAGATTTTATTGTGCTTGATATAGATTGCAATCCTACATGTCCTATTATTCTTGGTAGATCTTTCCTTAGAATGATTGGTGCAATTATTGATATGAAAGAAGGAAACATTAGATTTCAATTTCCATTAGGAATGGCATGGAAAACTTTGGCATGAAAGAAAATTAAGTTTCCATATGAATCTATTACGAGGGCTACTTATGGATTACATACCAAAGATTACAATACCTATATCTATGTTTTATGCCTAGCTAGAGGCGTTAAACAATAGTGCTTGTTGGGAGGCAACCAAATTTAATTTTTGTGTTTTTTGTTTTCGGTTCTGTTTTTTAATAAATACACATTATTATCTCTGTAGTAATTGTGTTTTGGTGTTTTAATTAGTGTTTGAGCCAAGTAAGACCTTTGGGATGGTCTATGGTCATAGTTGATTTGATCTTGCTGAAAAATAGAAACTTTTGCATCCAATAACAGAATTGTTTCAATTCACAGAAGCGTCAAAAAATTCTGAATTTTTTACACAATATTGATATAAAAATTTACTAGGTTTTCCTATTGTTTAATAATTTTTGGAGTTACATAAGTATACGAAGTTTCCAGATTACTACAGATTGTTCTGTTTTTTACAGTTGTGTTTTCTATGTGTTGTTTGCTTATTTTGATGATTCTATGGGTAGTATCGGGGGATATGAACCATGGAGATGTTAGAATACAATATATATTACACCAATATGAATTTATAATGAGTTCACAATAGTACCTAAAGTGGTGATTTATTTTATTATAGTAACGGATCTTACGAGTTTTCTATTGAGTTTCGTGTTATGAAGTTTTCAAGTTTTGGGTAAAGATTTGATGGACTATGGATTAAGGACTAGCAAGAGCATAATCTTGGGGATGCCCAAGGCACCCCAAGGTAATATTCTTGGATAATCAAGCATCTAAGCTTGGGGATGCCCCGGATGGCATCCCCTCTTTCGTCTTCAATCCATTGGTAAATTTACTTAAGGCTATATTTTAATTCACCACATGATATGTGTTTTGCTTGGAGCGTCTTGTATGATATGATTTTTTGCTTTTTAGTTTGCCACAATCATCCTTACTGTACACACCTTTTGAGAGGGACACACTTTAATCATGTATTTATTAGAATACTCTATGTGCTTCACTTATATCTTTTGAGCTAGGCAGTTTGCTCTAGTGCTTCACTTATACTCCCTCCATCCCATAATATAAGAATGTTTTTGACACTACACCTGTGTAAAAAAACACTCTTATATTATGGGACGGAGGGAGTATCTTTTTAGAGCATGGCGGTGGCTTTATTTTATAGAAATTGTTGAACTCTCATGCTTCACTTATATTATTTTGAGATTCTTTAAATAACATGGTAATTTGCGTAGGTTATGAATTTAGTGCTAATATGATGGGCATCCAAGAGGGATATAATAAAACTTTCATATAAGAGCTTTGAATATATGAGAAGTTTGATTCTTTGCATTTGTTTGAGATACAAAGATGGTGATATTAGAGTCATGCTAGTTAGTAATTATGGATTGGTAGAAATACTTGTGTTAAAGTTTGTGATTCCCATAGCATGCACATATGGTGAACCGTATGTGATGAAGTCAGAGCATGACTTATTCTTTAATAGTCTTCCTTATGAGTGGCGATCGGGAACGAGCGATGGTCTTTTCCTACCAATCTATCCCCCTAGGAGCATGCGTGTAGTACTTTGTTTCAATGGCTAATAAATTTTTGAAATAAGTATGTGAGTTCTTTATGACTAATGTTGAGTCTATGGATTGTACACACTCTCACCCTTCCACCATTGCTAACCTCTCTAGTACCGCGCAACTTTTGCTGGTGCATTAAACCCACCATATACCTTCCTCAAAACAGCCACCATATCTACCTATTATGGAATTTCCATAGCCATTCCGAGATATATTGCCATGCAACTTCTATCGTTCCGTTTTATTATGACACATACCATCATTGTCATATTGCTTTGCATGATCATGTAGTTGGCATAGTATTTTTGGCTTGGCCGCCTTTCATATTTTTTATACATGTCACTCTTGATCATTGCACATCCCGGTATACAGCCGGAGGCATTTATATAGATTCATATTTTGTTCTAGCATCGAGTTGTAATTTTTGATTTGTAAGTAAATAAATGTGTGATGATCATCATTATTAGAGCATTGTCCCATGTGAGGAAAGGACAATGGAAGCTACGATTCCCTCACAAGTTGGGATGAGTCTCCGTACTTTAAAGATATTAAAAGAGGCCAAAGAAGCCCTAATAAAAAAAGAGGCCAAAGAAGACCAAACAAAAAAATTAAGAAAAAGAGAGAACGGACAATGTTACTACCCTTTTTCCACACTTGTGCTTTGAAATAGCACCATGTTCTTCATGATAGAGAGTCTCCTATTTTGTCACTTTCGTATACTAGAGGGAATTTATCATTATAGAACTTGGCTTGTATATTCCAATGATAGGTTTCCCCAAATTGCCCTAGGTCTTCATGAGCAAGCAAGTTGGATGCACACCCACTTAGTTTCTTTCTGAGCTTTGATATACTTATAGCTCTACTGCATTCGTTGCATGGCAATCCGTAATCACTTGCATCGATCAAATGATGGGCATCTCCATAGCCCATTAATTTGCCTGGTTGATGTGAGACTTTCTCCATCCTTTTTGTCTTCTCCACAACCACTGTATTCTATTCCACCTATAGTGCTATATCCATGGCTCATGCTCATGTATTGTGTTAAAGTTGAAAAAGTTTGAGAACACCAAAAGTATGAAACAATTTCTTGGATTGTCATTGGGGTTGTGAATGATGAAATACTTTGTTTGATGAAGATGGAGCATAGCCAGACTATATGACTTTGCAGGGATAACTTTCTTTGGCCATGATACTTTGAAAGACATGATTGCTTTATTAGTATGCTTGAAGTATTATTGTTTTTATGTTAATATTAAACTTTTGTTTTGAATATTATGGATCTGAATATTCTTGCCACAATAAAGAATATTGCATTGATAAATATGTTAGGTAGGATTTCACATCAAAAATTCTGTTTTTATCATTTACCTACTCGAGGACAAGCAGGAATTAAGCTTGGGGATGCTTGATACATCTCCAACGTATCAAAAAAATTTATTATTCCATGCCATTATATTATCCGTTTTGGATGTTTTATATGCTATTTTATATTATTTTTGGGACAAACTTATTAACCTAGAGCCCAGTGCCAGTTTCTGTTTTCTCCTTGTTTTTGACTTCTACAGAAAAGGAATATCAAACGGAGTCCAAATGTAATAAAATTTTATGTTGATTTTTCTTGGAACAGAAGACACCCAAAAGACTTGGAGAGAGGGCCAGAAGAGTACTGAGGAGGCCACAAGCCCTTAGGGCATGCCCCTGGCTTGTGGGCCCCTCGGGAGTCCCCTAACCCTGATTCCAGCTCTATATATTCTCAAATATTCCCCAAACATCAAAAGCATCCAGCAAAATACTTTCCGGCTGCTGCAAGCCTCTGTTCCCGTGAGATCCCATCTTGGGGCCTTTTTTGACACTCTGCCGGAGGGGGATTGCTACCCCTTGAGCATGCGTTGGTTTTCCCTTGAAGAGGAAAGGGTGATGCAGCAAAGTAGCGTAAGTATTTCCGCTCAGTTTTTGAGAACCAAGGTATCAATCAAGTAGGAGGTTACACGCAAGTCGCCTTGTACCTGCACAAATAAATAAAAACCTTGCAACCAGCGCGATAAAGGGGTTGTCAATCCCTTCACGGCCACTTGCAAAAGTGAGATTGATAGAGATAATAAGATATATTTGGTATTTTTGTTGTATAGATTGAAAAGTAAAGATTGCAAAATAGTAAACGAGATGCAATGTAAATAAAAGAGATATAGTACGATGGAAAAGAGACCCAGGGGCCATAGGTTTCACTAGTGGCTTCTCTCAACATAGTATATCTTACGGTGGGTGAACAAATTACTGTCGAGCAATTGATAGAAAAGCGCATAGTTATGAGAATATCTAGGCATGATCATGTATATAGGCATCACGTCTGTGACAAGTAGATCGAAACGATTCTGCATCTACTACTATTACTCAACACATCGACCGCTATCCAGCATGCATCTAGAGTATTAAGTTCATAAGAACAGAGTAACACATTAAGCAAGATGACATGATGTAGAGGGATAAACTCAAGCAATATGATATAAACCCCATATTTTTATCCTTGATGGCAACTTTACAATACGTGCCTTGTTGCCCCTGCTGTCACTGGGAAAGGACACCGCAAGATTGAACCTGTCGTGGAATTAACACGTCAGATGTCCTCATGAAAGGACTTAGTCGTGGAGCCATCGCAATGATTTGGCTTGAAGGGGTTAAACCGGACAAGGGACACGGGAGTTCTATACTAGTTCGGCCCCTTCAAGGAAGGTAAAAGCCTACGTCTAGTTGTGATGGAATTGATTGGGTTTTGATGATCAGGGAGCAAATATGCTTGCCTGAGTCTCGAGTTGTTTGTTTCTCGTCCCTTAACCGCCGCCGGGTCGTCTCTTTATATACACAGGTTGACGCCTGGCCGGTCTATGGAGCCCCGAAGCCGACTTAGACAAAGTTTCCGGCTCAGTCTCTCCTTTCCTAACTTACATTACAAGTTACATAGTCATGGCGGTTTACCATTATGGGCCCTAATCCGCCTTCAGGCTTCGGGCCTCTAAGCTTCATTTAGTGAAGCACCATCTTCTGGATCTCCATGGGCTTCAACATAGTCGAGGGAGAACCGGGCCCTCCTGGCCGGTTTACACTCAGTAGGTATATCCCCAACATTGGGCCCTAGATTGATTCGAACATGTTCATGTCAATCTTCAGTACTTCAAAGATCTTGTAAACGTCTTCCTGTATTTCCGTAAACCGCCATATTGTCTTCTCCTGTAAATTTTGTTAAACCGCCGTGACGTCATCTTCTAGACATAGCAACGGTCCACCATGACATCATCTCTATATAAAATACTAAAAGATTCCTGTCGGTGTCAAAACCGGCGGATCTCGGGTAGGGGGTCCCGAACTGTGCGTCTAGGCGGATGGTAACAGGAGACAAGGGACACGATGTTTTACCTAGGTTCGGGCCCTCTTGATGGAGGTAAAACCCTACGTCCTGCTTGATTAATATTGATGATATGTGTTACAAGAGTGGATCTACCACGAGATCAAGGAGGCTAAACCCTAGAAGCTAGCCTATGGTATGATTCTTGTCCGTCCTATGGACTACAGCCATCCGGTTTATATGGACACCGGAGAGGGCTAGGGTTACACAAAGTCGGTTACAAAGGTAGGAGATCTACATATGCGTATCGCCAAGCTTGCCTTCCACGCCAAGGAAAGTCCCATCCGGACACGGGACGAAGTCTTCAATCTTGTATCTTCATAGTCTTGGAGTCCGGACGATGATGATAGTTCGGCTATCCGGACACCCCCTAGTCCGGGACTAACTCAGTAGCCCCCGAACCGGGCTTCAGCGACTACGAGTCCAGCGCGTATATTTTCTTCGGCGTTGTAAGGCAGGTTCTCCTTCAAACTTCATGTTCCTGTCGAATAGTGTCCGACTTCTTTATAAATGTTGCGCTCCTTGGCTTCTACGCCCAATAATGGCCTTCTTCTACGTGTCGTACGAATGCGAAAGGCTGGGGTATTTTTACATTTTACCCCCTAGCCGTGCGAACGAGCCGCCTATAAGAGAGGTGAGGATCTAGATCCAGCTCACACCATCCTCCATCTGCAAGTTCTCATCGAAGCGCCTCTGACAAAAATCCATTCCATCATGGATAGTCGACGCGGCTCCTCCTCTCGCGCTCCCAGCCCTAAGCCAGGAGATTGGGGGAGACGCTCAGTTCCACACAGCGAGCTAGTGGCGCTCCAAACCAAGGGATATCTTCCCCCATCTTTCATGGTTCCGGTTCGAGCCGGACTAGCCACCTACAAGGGTGAAAAGTAGGCGGAGAGCGTCCCCAACCCTTCCAAAGGGGAGCGGATATGCTTTCTCCCCTATCTAATAAGGGGACTCGGATTTCCCATACATCCATCTCTCCGGGGGATCCTAGAGTTCTACGGACTCCAGCTTCACCACCTCACGCCCGCCTCCATTTTGCACATCGCGAGCTTCGTAGCTCTTTGCGAGCTGTTCTTGGGCATCGAGCCCCATTTCGCGCTGTGGAAGAGATTGTTTTGCCTCGTACCCCGTTCTCATGAGGGGTCGATATATCAAGTGGGCGGAGCCGAAATATGGCGCATCGCCGAGACCGGATATCTATCTGGCACCCCGAAGAAGGCGTCTGAAGACTGGCCTTTGGAATGGTTCTACATGGAGGCCGCCCCTCTGCCGGATCCAGTTCAGATCGGCCTCCCGGAGTTCAGCAATGCTCCCTTGAAGAAACGCCTGAGTTGGTGCCCGCGGAGCCGTCAACGGGAAGATGATAGGAGCGTCCATTATCTGATGGTCCGGATTAGATTACTAGCCCACTCCGAATTGACCATGATTGGAGTCATGGCCACGTGCATTATGCGAGGGGTGCAGCCACTCCAATATAGGGGCCACCCTATGTGGGATATCAATGGGGAAGATGACGCCACCCGTCATGGCCGCAAAGGGCCAGGCTCGACAGCCGATCTGGCAAAGATCCTGTCCGGCTTGTACAAGGGAGAGGAGGAGGACTTCCTCCGCATGAATCCGTTGAATGGATTCTCTATGAATAACCCTCGGAGCAGGGTAAGCGGATGTTCATCTACCCGATCCATACTTTCAAAGTCAAGTATCTTACTCTGTGATTTCGACGCAGGAGCTGCGCCGGGATGTGGAAGGCATACGAAGCCTAACTCCACAGCCCGAGGATCCGGAACGATCCCTTGATCCGACCTCCGAAGAGGATCCGGACATAAAGGTGGAGCTGATTGACGGGGTGTTCCACCAACTTAGTATGGACAATGCCCTAGTCGCCATTACGGCTTACTACACCGGTTTGTTTCCGGCCTCCCAGGTGACTACGACCGAGGTCTCGACACCATCATTTGATCCGCGCTCAATTCTAACCATCCCATACTGATGGTGCATCATAGGAGGTGCCTTTAAGGCGGGAAGCCGAACCCGCGGCGCCCGACCAACAAGGGTCAGTCCGGCCCAGCAGGCGGAAGAGGAGTGCGATGCGAACCGAAACGTCGCCGCAACAGTATGGAGCACCGCTATTTTTAAGGGAAGGATCCCCAGGAGGTATATTAATGCTCATAAATTTTCCAGAAAGAGCGCTCGCCAGACAGTGTCCGGAGAGGTTGCCAATCAAGCCTGCGCCAGCCATGCTCCAACGCATGGTCCGGGAGGGGAGGCGAATACGAGGCATGAGCCGGACGCTCCTCCGATGAAGGATGCTGACAGGCTGTCCGCCACCCGGTCTGAGGTGGAGAGTGCCATGAATCACAGGCGTCGCCGGACAGTTCTTCCTGACATGTGTTTCTCCCCGGAGGCGTTAAATGCCTTTGATGCGGGAAACGCGCACCTCCGTGCCGCTCAAAATGGGTTAACCAGAGCCACGGAGCAGTATGTGAAAGACATATGGGTAAGTAATTTTAATAGTTATATATGCCAGTAGCCCCCGAGACTTAAAATAGTTAAAATAACTGATTTAAGGATCAATTTTTATACAGGATCTTACGGAGAAGAATACTCATCTGTCCCAGGAGCTCCAAGAGTGCAAGGCCCAACTTGAGGCTGCACTGGCTGCCACAGGGGGAGCCACAGAGACCCCCGCTGGTAAGACGTACTTTGAAAAGATAATTAATTAACAAAGTGCGGCGTGAATCTGATTATAATATTGTAGAGGGCGCCGGACTAGATCCGGACAAGCAACAGCTACTGCGCCAGCTAAAGGCCGGCGAGAGGGTGCTTATGAAGGTGCAGCAGGAGAGAAACAAGCTCCAAGATGCCCACACCTAGCTAGGAGAAGATCTGAAAGGTGTTCGGGCCCAGCAGTCTGGCTCCGTGAAGGAGAATCAGCGGCTTCGTCGCGGCATTTATAGTAAGTGCTTGAACAAATTCCTTTGAAAAGAAGAATTTGGCGAGGAAGTCGATTGACAGAAATATGTCTTTAGGTGTGCTCACAGGTCGCCCTGCGGAGGAAATGCCTGGGTGAACGGGTGACCAACTTCCCGAGCTGGTGCAATTGCTCGAACATGTTCGGCAGGCGATGAATGGCGTCGTTCAGGCTTTATGGCCATCCGTCTCCCTACCCGAGGGCCTTGGTGAGCTTGCTGAGAAGCTTCAGGGAGCACGGCGACGCCTCCGTTTGTGAAAGATATCGGCCTGCCGTCAGGGCGCCAGGGAGGTCTGGGCCATGGTGAAGACGCGTTACCCGAAGGCTGACCCAAACCACATGGCCGAGGTCGGACCTGCGGGGCCTGATGGGAAGGAGATCCCTGTGAGCTTGATGTACGGCCAAGTAGAACTGGCCACGAAATATTCCCAACAGGACTGTAAATTAGACAGCCTGTTAGATGGGATTGAGGAGGAGTACAATCAGTTGGTTTGACGATGTAATTTGAAATGACATGTAAAATGCCTTCTAGCCGGATTGTAGATCTTTTGTCTTTGCGGACCGTTTCGCTTCAACCTCGGGACCCAACAGTCCGGAGTGTGTCCGAATACCCTCACGGTTATAAAAGAACCGGGGCATGCATGGAGACAAGGCGTCGGGGTCATAATTGCTCTATCAGACAAGTGCCCAACTAGTTATGTTATATTACATGGTTAGTAAGAAACATCTTCCAGGGAGAATAGTTCCATTAAGGGTTCCTTTCCCTGGGAGGCATGCCCTAAAGTGCAATGCCGGACTGCGAAATAGCAGAAAAAGCATCTGGGGGCAGATAAATAAGTAGGTAATAAATCATCTTTCAAGTCACCGACCGAATATTCTCTTAAGAACGCTAGCTTTCGGCTTCACCCAGTCTGAGGTACACATCCGGCTGACCCAGCAGTAACAATCGCAGAGGTTCTCCCTTTACCTCCTAGTCGAACAATCAGGAACGTAGGGGTAAGCACAGGAGCCAGGCAACCCAGCTTGGCCAAAACTTAAGTCATATCAATGCATATAATGGTGAGTAAAAGGTACATGCGGAAGTATGACACATGTATTGGGCATGAAGCCCGTTTGAATAAGCTTCTGTTAAAGAAGCCCCCAGGTATAATGAGTGCTAGGAGCACATCAAGTGTGTGCGAACAAAGCGCAAATGAGCCTATAAAAGGTATTGAAAAAAAAGTGGGAAGAAGGAGGGGGCCAAGAGACAGTAAAAAATATAAAAAGGTGGACGGGGGAGTGAGACGAACTCTGAGTCCGGTGTTTAGGCGTAGAATCTTCGGAGACGGGCTGCGTTCCATGGGTTCGGTTCGAGTCGGTTGTCAGATGCTTTACGTAGACGGTATGCTCCGCCGGTCAGGACATGGTCGATGATGAAGGGACCTTCCCTCTTGGGCTTAAGTTTGTCCTTTTTCTTGTCCGGTAGGCGTATAACGAGTTCGCAAACATTGTAAGTTTTGGCCCGTACTTCTCTGCTTTGATATCTTCGAGCCTGCTGCTGATAAAATGCGGAACGATCCTTTGCCACGTCCTGCTCCTCCTCTAAGGCGTCCAAACTGTCCTGCCGGTCCAACTCGGCTTCTCTTTCTTCGTACATGCACACACGAGGTGAGTCATGAATTATATCGCAGGGCAGAACTGCCTCTGCGCCGTATACCATGAAAAATGGTGTGAATCCAGTAGTTCGGTTTGGCGTGGTCCGCAACCCCCAGAGTACGGAGTCGAGCTCCTCTACCCTGTGCGTGTTAGATTCCTTGAGGGATCGCACTAGTCTGGGTTTGATGCTGCTCATGATTAGACCATTTGCTCGCTCGACTTGACAATTAGTTTGGGGGTGATAGACTGAAGCGTAATCGAGCTTGATGCCCATGTTTTTGCACCAGAGTTTAACCTTGTCGGCCGTGAAGTTCGTGTCGTTATCAGTGATGATGCTGTGGGGGGCGCCAAAACAGTGTACTACCCCGGATATGAAGTCTATCACCGGTCCCGATTCTGCCGTTTTAACCGGCTTGGCCTCAATCCATTTGGTGAATTTGTCCACCATGAACAATAAGTATTTGTGCTTGTGGGTTCCCCCTTTAAGGGGTCCAACCATGTCAAGCCCCCAGACCGCGAACGGCCAGGTGATGGGTATTGTTTTGAGGGTGGTGGGTGGCATGTGGCTCTGATTAGCAAAGAGCTGGAAACCGACGCATCATTGGACTAAGTCCTGAGCATCTGCCGGGGCTGTCGGCCAATAAAATCCTGTACGGAAGGCCTTGCCTACAAGGGCCCGGGCTGCAGCATGGTGCCCGCCGAGTCCGGCGTGAATTTCAGCCAAGAGATTTCGCCCTTCCTCTTTGGAGATACACCTTTGAAGGACTCCGGTTGTGCTTTTCTTATAAAGCTCTCCCTCATGGACCTTGTAGGCTTTAGATCGCTGAACTATGCAGCGGGCCTCATTTTGGTCTTCTGGAAGTTCCTGCCGGATTAAGTAGGCTAGGAATGGTTCTGTCCATGGGGCAATTACTGCCATTATTTCGTGGGCTGAAGGTGTTACTTCATTGGCTGAGCCGCCTATTGTGTCAGAGTGGTCTGAGTTAGGTGATGCAGCTGGCTCCGGATTGTCATTTCCGGACTCCGCTTCCCATAGTACGGATGGCTTAAAGAGCCGTTCCAGGAAGATGTTCGGAGGGACGGTGTCTCGTTTCGCGCCGATGCGTGCTAACACGTTTGCTGCCTGGTTATTATCCCGGGCTACATGGTGGAATTCGAGTCCTTCGAACCGAGCTGACATTTTTAGGACGGCGTTGCAGTAAGCTGCCATTTTTGGATCTTTGGCATCAAAGTCTCCATTTACTTAGGATATTGCGACGTTTGAATCCCCGCACAACTCTAGGCATTGAATGCCCATGGAGATTGCCATCCGGAGGCCATGTAGAAGGGCCTCGTATTCAGCGGCGTTGTTGGAGTCCATGTACATTATTTGAAGTACGTATTGGATTGTGTCTCCAGTTGGGGACAAGACGACGCCAGCCGCCAGGCCAGCCAACATTTTGGATCCGTCGAAATGCATGATCCAGTTGGAGTATGCGCCGTACTCTTTAGGGAGTTCGGCTTTGGTCCATTCGGCGACGAAGTCAGCCAGAACCTGCGACTTTATAGCTCGCCATGGTTTATAGGTTATGTCAAATGGTAAGAGCTCAATAGCCCATTTTGCAATCCTGCCCGTTGCGTCGCAATTGTTTATAATATCATTGAGAGGTACTTCGGAGGCCACCATTATGGAACACTCTTGAAAGTAGTGTCGCAACTTCCGGGATGCCATGAACACCGCATACGCTATCTTTTGATAATGTGGGTACCGGGACTTGCATGGAGTTAGAACAGTGGATACGTAGTACACTGGTTTTTGAAGAGGGAATCTATGCCCTTCTGTTTCTCGTTCAACGACGAGTACCGCGCTGACAACTTGATGTGTTGCTGCGACATATAATAACATAGGTTCGCCTAGGTTGGGCACGGCCAGGACCGGATTTGTTGCCAGTATGGCCTTTATTTCTTCGAGTCTGGCTGTGGCAGCATCCGTCCATTCGAAATGTTCGGTGTGCCGGAGGAGGCGGTAGAGGGGCATAGCCTTTTCTCCCAAATGGGAGATGAAGCGACTTAAGGCTGCTACGCATCCGGTTAGTTTTTGTATCTGCTTGAGGTATTTTGGAATATCCAATTGTGAGAGAGCTCGGATTTTGGCCGGGTTTGCTTCAATTCCTCTACCGGATATGATGAAGCCCAAGAGCTTTCCGGCTGGTACGCCGAAGACGCATTTTTCTGGATTGAGCTTAATGTCATATGCTTGGAGGTTGTCGAATTTCACCCTCAAGTCTTCTACTAGAGTTTCGACGTGTTTGGTCTTGATGACCACATCGTCTATGTATGCATCTACTGTTTTGCCTATCTGGGTAGCCAGACATGTTTGAATCATGCGCTGATATGTTGCGCCGGCGTTTTTGAGTCCGAAGGGCATTGTGTTGAAGCAGAATGGCCCATATGGAGTGATGAATGCCGTTGCGGACTGATCTTTCTCCGCCATCTTGATTTGATGGTATCCGGAGTATGCGTCGAGGAAGCACAATGAATCGTGCCCTGTGGTAGCATCGATGATTTGGTCGATGCGAGGGAGAGGGAAAGGGTCCTTTTGACAGGCCTTGTTAAGGTCTTTAAAATCGACGCAGAGGCGCCAGGATTTGTCCTTTTTTCGTACCATTACTAGATTGGCTAGCCAGTCCGGATGTTTTATATCTCTGATAAATCCGGCTTCTAAGAGTTTGGCTAGCTCCTCTCCCATTGCCTGTCTTTTGGGTTCGGAAAATCGCCGAAGAGCTTGTTTGACTGGCTTGAATCCTTTTAGGATATTTAGGCTGTGCTCTGCCAGCCTGTGTGGGATTCCTGGCATGTCTGAAGGGTGCCAGGCAAAAATGTCCCAATTTTCCCGAAGGAATTCTCATAGTGCGGCTTCGACATCAGGACTTAATTATGCCCCAATGGAGGCCGTCTTTGTGGGGTCTGTTGGATGGACCTGAAATTTGACTATTTCGTCTGCTGGTTTAAAAGAGGTGGACTTGGACCTCTTATCGAGTATCACATCATCCCTATCCACCATGGAGCGCAGCGTAGTTAGTTCCTCTGCCGCTAGGGCTTTCGACAATGCCTCTAGGGCCAGTGCGCCTGTCTTATTTTCAGCGCGGAGTGCTGTATCTAGATCACTGGCGAGAGTTATTATCCCATTGGGTCCAGGCATTTTGAGCTTCATGTACCCGTAGTGGGGTATAGCTTGGAAGATTGTGAATGCCTAGCGCCCTAACAAAGCGTGATATCCGCTGCCGAATGGGGCCACTTGGAATGTGACCCCCTCAGACCTGTAATTGTCTGGTGAGCCGAACACTACATCTAGTGTGATTTTTCCTGTGCAGCGTACTTCTCAACTAGGGATTATTCCTCTGAAGGTTGTGCTGCTTCGCTCAATGCGGCTCCAGTCAATTTCCATTTTTTGAAGGGTTTCCTCATAGATGAGGTTTAATCCGCTGCCTCCATCCATGAGTACCTTAGTGAGACGGTGTCCACTATCGGACTAAGGACCAATGCGGCTGGTGCTCTAGCTGTTCGGAATTTAGGTTTGTCGCTGGCATTGAAGTTGATAGCCGTGTCGCTCCATGGATTTGTTGTTGCTACTTGGTAGACTTCAACGAGGCTGCGGATTGTTCGTTTTCGCATGTTATTTGATGCAAAAGTCTCAAAGACTGTTAATACCGTACTGGTACTGCTGGGTTGGTTGCCCGCGGCTAAAAAGCCCACGCCACTTTTGGCCACCTGCCGTAGTATCCAACATGCTCGAAGGCTATGTGTTGGAGTGGCGCCCTCCGTACTGTGGATTTTGCAGGGTCCATTGAGCCATCCCTCTTGTACGGTTCCGTACCCTTTAGGGGGTTTTTGCTTTTTGGTTTTTAACCCAGGTTCTTGAGTATGACGCACCCTTTTATTTCGGACTGGGGTTTTATTCAGGGCCGGATTGTCCCAAAACATGGTTTCGGTTTTCCAGGCACTCTCCATCGCACAGTATTTTTGTACAATGGTCGCTAGGTCGGTGAAGCGTGTAACTTCGCGACGACTGATGGCGTTTATGATTCCCTTGTCCGTGCAATTGTTGTAGAAGATTGAAATCACGCTTTCTTCATGGCAGTCCTTTATCTTGTTCATAACCAGGAGGAATCTGGCCCAGTAATGATGTACTGTTTCATCAGGCTCTTGCCATATTTGAGATAGATCGCGTATGTTTGGGTGGGCGGGTGGAATTAAGTTCGGAACCCCGCCCGATCTGAGGCTCAAAGGCCAAGAAGCTTCCGGATTTGGAAGCTTGGTTTGCTGAGCGCTTTCCAACAAATCTGGTCCGATGCCTGACTTTAGGTTCAGTATTTGGTAAGAGTCCGTCCCTCCGCTGGAATCCGGCATGGAGGGATCCGGAATCCGGACATAGTTGGTTTTTAACATAGAAGGAGAGTCACTGCATTGTTCCTCTACCACGACAACGTGGTGGGTAACCTGGGGAGAGTTAATTTCTCTCAGATCGGTTTTAAGCCCAATCTGATCGTAGTCAGTAGCGACTCCCAGGGCGGCGATGCGATCCAAGAGCTCGTTTACGGAGTAGAGCTCAATCTGATCTAGCTGCTCGGCGAACTCTGAGCTGATGTGAAGATTACTTTTAATGACTTGAGAGGTCATTGTCGGGGCGGTGGCCGAACAGGCGGTCATGAGAAAACCGCCTAGCCGGATAGTCTGGCCGGCGGCCAAATCTCCCTTGACGATGGCGCCGTCTTTAAAGACGGGAAAAGGCATCCTTCCTGATGGTGACGGCACAGAGGAACTCTCAATGAAAGCACCAATGTCGGTGTCAAAACCGGCGGATCTCGGGTAGGGGGTCCCGAACTGTGCGTCTAGGCGGATGGTAACAGGAGACAAGGGACACGATGTTTTACCGAGGTTCGGGCCCTCTTGATGGAGGTAAAACCCTACATCCTGCTTGATTAATATTGATGATATGTGTTACAAGAGTGGATCTACCACGAGATCAAGGAGGCTAAACCCTAGAAGCTAGCCTATGGTATGATTGTTGTCCGTCCTATGGACTACAGCCATCCGGTTTATATAGACACTGGAGAGGGCTAGGGTTACACAAAGTCGGTTACAAAGGTAGGAGATCTAGATATGCGTATCGCCAAGCTTGCCTTCCACACCAAGGAAAGTCCCATCCGGACACGGGACGAAGTCTTCAATCTTGTATCTTCATAGTCTTAGAGTCCGGCCAATGATGATAGTTCGGCTATCCGGACACCCCCTAGTCCTGGACTCCCTCAATTCCCCTCATTAATGGTCGTCCCGAAAATCGAGGCGATAGGCGCACCCACTCTGCCGCTTCAGGCTCCTCGATTCACGCGCCTGCAATTTATCCTTTCCGCTATAAATAAAGCCCGAGGGCCCTTTTCTCTTTTCCCCTTCTGTGCCTTGTTCTTCATCGCAAGGCCCCAGTTCTGAAGCTCCGCCGCTGCCCGCGACCCTTGAGAGCTTCATCAACACAGGCTGCTGCATCAATCTGAAACAAACCAGAGCTCGCCGCTTCCCTCCGCAGTAGATCAGCACCGGTGAGTTTCCTCCTTCCTGCATCGTTAGATCTATTCTAGGGTTCATGCGTTCATCTGTATAGTTCTTCGTTCTTCCTCCTCAACTCTTAGCTTTTCCTTCTGCCATGGTTACTTTGATCCAATAACTGTGTGGATCTTGTGCGATAGTTATTCCGCATCCATTTTTAATATTAGCCAATCTTCCCTTTCTTCTGTAGAGCACACGACCTTCCCTGTTCTGCTTCAACGCCATTTATATGTCGCAGTAATTTTTCTTTACTGAGGTGTGGTAGATCCAAATAAATTTGATCATTGTGTGAAACCTGTTTTTGTGACACTTAGCAGATTTTTTGAATCCTGGCCCTTCTGCCTACGGGTGGTTTAACCTGTGACAACCAATCTGCCATATATCATTAGCCCTCTCTTAAACTGCCAACTGAACTTGCACGGCAATTTGCCGGTTTAACACTTGAATAGTACACTTAAACCGTTAATTTGTAAACCGGCTTTATTTTTCCTTTTAGTTCCCCTTCCAAGATGACTAAACAATTCTTAGGTTGCAATTGGGTTCCGTCCCGGATTACGGAGACACAAATCAACGGTTACGTCACCACTGGCGCTTTAGCCTCAAAAAGGGTCCTTCATTGGCGAGTTCCGGACTGTGAATGTCCACCTGAACCTCAAGATGGAGAAGTGATTGTATTTATGCAACACTTGGACTGGGGATTCAGCCCGCCCGGATCAAAAAATTTCCGGGATGTCGTCACAAGTTTCCAACTCCATCCACAAGATATTGGACCGAACTCTGTGTCCAATATATGCAACTTTCAAGTATTCTGCGAAGTCTAGCTTCAAGATGAGCCATCCGAGGAGTTGCTCCGGCATTTCTTTCATCTGAACCGCCATACAGAATTCTCGGATGGTCCCAACACAGAGCTTGGTGGCGTTTCAATTCAGAAAAGGAAAGAAGTTGACTTCCCTCATGCAAAACATCATAGCCATCCTAAAGATTGGAACCAAACATGGTTTTATTGCCGGAACACTGCCCTTGAAGGAGAAAATCCTTTGTCGGGTTATTGTGACGCCCGGATAATCAAGCTACAGTAACCTCTATTAATGATGCCACGTCACCACTCTTACTGTTGCTAACCTCGCAATGATTCGAAACCTTTTCAGATTCAAATTCAAATTAATGTCAAGCGACAAAGTTTTCAAAATATTAAAGTAAAATGTGTTGGAGTGTGCAGTTAAATGCCTAGGTGATTATAGTGCAACAAACACCCTTTTTCAATATGTCTAAATATATTAAAATGAAATAAAATAGAAAAGTGAAATAAATAAAAGGAAAAGACAAATGTAACTAAAAATAAAAAGAGGCACCCCCCCCACTCGGCCATCTGTGGCCCAGCCGGCCAGCCCAGCTGGGCAAAGGCCCAGCCGACTGGCCCAGCCGGCCGACCCACCCCCCTCCATATCCCCACCAGGGAGGAAACCCTAAC